>NW_022991505.1:0-45639 GCF_902827175.1 Gymnodraco acuticeps
CTCCAGCATGTGTCGGATGAGCTCCAGCTAAACACACACACACACACACACACACACACACACACACACACACACACGTTAGCGCTGAGCAAATGAGAGTCTTGATAAGACACCTGAAAACAAGACCTTTCTTTTGTTTACATGGAAATGTACAGTCCTCGCTTCCCTTTTTTTTTTCCTACTTCCCATTTTCATTTCCACTGAACGCTGTGACTCAGGATGTGAACACACGCTCAGCCACACATCAGTAGGCATTAGGATGCACTTGACTCATGTGCTCCGTGCTGTAATACACACAGTCGTTTTTCCACGAATGACCACGTCTCTCATCTCCTGCAGAATAACAGGAAAGACGATCGGCCCAATTCACATCCTGTAAACCAGCGGGAAACATTCCACCGGCCGCGTCCTCCACTGACCTCAGGATGGGACTTTCAATTAGCCTCGATTATGTAACGTTCTGACCCAAAAAAACTAAAGAGGTGTCAAAGAAAGATGTGAGGGAAAGCTCCGCCTTTATTCATTTTATCCCGTTGGAAATGATCCGTCAACAACAGAGGGAATTGAGCGATCCTCTGTCAACACAGAGGAAGAAAATAATACTCTAAAAGCGTAAAAGGAATGTTGTTATTATTTAAAATTAGATATTCATTGTTGGACGAAAAGGTAGCAACTTTTTAAACTTAATAAATTCTTAAATGTCTTAACCCTTAAACTGTTTTTAATCTGACACATCTGTCCATGCGTACAATGGGTGTTCTAACCGTGTAATTTAAATGTTATATTGGTGTAATATTGGTGTTACATGGGTGTAATATGGTTGAAATAACAGTGTAATCAGGGTGGTAATATGGGTGTATTAATGGTCACTACTGGTGTAATGTAGAAAATAGCCCATTGAAGGGTTAACTAACATCACTTCTGCTCGCTGACGATGTAACGCAGGAGGTCAGTAATAAGGATGTTCTTGTGCCAGCATTTAAAAGCTACAGCCCCCCCCCCCGACTGTGACTTTCTATGAGAATTATTCCATTTTATCTTAATGAGCCCGACATAGTCGCTCAGTGAGGCGGGGAATACAAATAGTCTAATAACCTTGTGTATCGAGCACCTTTTCGACATAATTACAAAATATTGCAGCCTATTTCAATTAATTCCATTACTTTATATTCATGCGTTTAGTTATATATTCAGCCATTAGCTCTCTGCTTTGACATTGGCTATGTTGAATGTGTTTCAGTCGTCTGTAGCAACAGGAAGATGAAATAAATAACCATGACAATAATGTGCAGTGGAGCTGTAATCTATCATAGCAGAAGTTCCCTGGCTCTTAAAAGCTGTCTATGTCCCCCCCCCAAACCTCTCCCCTGTGTCAACGCAGCCATTAGTCTCAATGAGTGCCGACAAAAAGGCGAGATGTTCTTTATCAGCGGAGGGGAAGTCAGATGAAAACAGTTCTGTCTACGTTTTTTAAAGCCGGCTGTTGAGTTCCTCGACTGTCCTTTAAGCAAAACGTCCCGGAAGGATGTCTCTTATTTTCTGCTTTAATAGGAATTAGAAGCTTTTTCACTTCACTGAATACATCTAATATAAACCCTGTTTGCCTGTGCCAAAACTATTACAGCCACTCCCATTTCCATTACTTTCATTTGGAGTTTGAAGGCGCAGGTTAAAACTTTTGTACCGAGGAAACCAATCCAGAGATCCTTCTGAGAGCAGAGAGGATTTCTTCCGTCTTTGTTACTGTCATTTGCAATTCCACAAAGTCCCAATACGTGCTTCCTATTCAATTCCAGCCGTACCCATGGCCTGCTTTAATACTGTTGTCTTGATGTATGCTGGATGTCTGCTTTCTGCGGCTGCTGCTAGCTGGGAAGAGATTTACCTCCCAGGAATACTAAAGACTGACTTTACACATCCAAGAAGTTCCTTAGTGCCGAGACGTCTCTCCGCTCGGTTATGCAGAGCCCACCTGCTGCTCTTTGGGCGGAAACACAGGGCGTAGGTTGGGTTTCAGAAGTAATTGGGGTACACGGGGAAGTGATATTTATACACATCGAAAAGCACAATGTCATTTTCTGCCCATAGGAGTTTCTCATAAAATGCGAAGTTAGCTTTCTCGGTTAGGTTATGTTCTTAGGATTACTTTTCTTTACTTTTTAGGTTTTAATCAAAAGTCGAATTGTCTGCAGGGGTCTCCTCCACTACAGAACAAATGGACCGATAAAAACAGTGAATAAAGCAGTTTTTCTTTAAATATCAGGGTTCTCCAAGTGGATACAGGATACAGTAGCCTCAAGCTAACCGCTAACATGTGCTTGTTTCTCTGCTAACTTTTGATCCAAATTCAAAACTGTAGTTAAAAAGTGTATTGTAAAAATGCAGCTTACATTTTGATTCAAAAAGTTAATCTATGACAGTTTCTTGTAGACAACCACAACACTGATGCATGTGTAAAAGGATACGACATAATCACTTGCAACCGACTGAAACAAGGCGTTAACTTGATAGAAATGTCTCTAGATTCGAAAATGACTGGAAATATTTGAAGACACAACTTAACCAAATAAATAAGCAGAGGTTTAAATTAACTAAGTACATGTACTCAAGTAATGTACTGCATTTCCATGTAATGCTACTTTGTACTTCTACTCCAGTACATTTAAAAGGGAAATAAACTAATTTAGCTACTCTTAACAAAAATAATCTTTAAAATTAAACTAGTGGCCTATATCTTTAAGTCCCAAATGAGTCAAAGTATTTAAATATTTTACAAAAAGACAATCAGAACGTTGTTTGTCTACAACAGTAAAAGGTAGTATTACATAACAGTATTATCTAGAAATGTCACATACTGTATAGGCTATAAATATTATTATACACAAATAAAGGCAATTTTTCTGCACTATGATTACTTTGACTTTTTATACTTCAAGTACATTTAGCTGATAATACTTTTGTACTGTAACTAAGATTTTGGTAATGAAATATTTGAAAATAATGTATTGGTACTTGTACTCAAGTAAAGCATCTGAATACTTCTTCATTAACATATATTTAATTGTTTTTAGACAAAGCTTTTGTGCTCCCAGGAGTGTGGAGTGTGGTTGAGGACACTTGACCGCAGAGCCGATGATTGTTTTAAGGACTGAAAAGGAGACCTGGTGGCTCCCAGCATCCTCTCTGATCTGAAGAGCACACATACATCTGTGCGCTCTGTCAGAGTGTTTAACTAAAGTGGAAAACTCTCTGCAGCTTCCACCGAGCCATCCTCACTGCGAGAGTCACTTAACCTTCCCCAAAAGGAGTAAGGGCGAACATTAAAGAAACATAACGTGGATAACGATGTTCCTTTTCAATTACAGGAGGGTTCACAGAGTGTACACAGCACTACTGAACACACACACACACACACACACACACACACACACACACACACACACACACACACACACACACACACAACACACACACACACACACACACACACCACACACACACACACACCACACCCACCACACACACACACACACACACACACACACACACACACACACACACACACACACACACACACACACACACACACACACACAGTGTACCCACCAGTTTGGCCACGTAGTTGACAACCAGCGAGTCAATCTTCTTCTTCCCCAGTCGAGGCAGGTGTCTGTTGATATGCTCTCGAAGCTTGTCAACCGTCTGCAACGCAAATAAATAAATAAATACATACACAGATGTTTTCCTTTGTGTGTGTAGCTCGGGGTAAAACCTTGTGTGTGTGTATTTTAGGAACACTGTGCGCTCAGCAGGGTCAAATTGAGTTCAGCTCGACTTTTCCCTCGACTACTGCGTCCCAAAATGTATTTAACGACGGAGAGGAGAGAGAGGGGAAGAGGTGGAAAAGTACGGCAGATGAGGGAAGATCTAATAAACAGTTCATATCTCTCTGGGAGGAAAAGGGAGTGAGGAGGAGAATGAAGGAAGGAAGGAAGGAAGGAAGTGATCCGAGAGAATAAAAGGAGAGATAAACTGGAAGTCATTTTAAGAACAGCTTGGAGACTGCTAGCATCTAGCCTGAACTCCATTAAACTGAAGCTATCTGTTCCTTAGTGCTGAGCTCGGTGAAAACGGCAGGATATGAAATTGTCTATCAAACGGGATGAAAGAAAGGCAGGACAGGGACCTTAAGATAGCCTTTTTTCTGAAGTGTCGACTCATCTGAAGCGTAACAGCGAGTTTCACCTGGGAAATGATTGGCTGTCAGCATTTCATTATGGGTCGTTAGCGGTCTATATATCAACCCATGCTAGAGGGAAAATCCTCCAGAGGATTCCAACAATCTGGGAGACTCAGTGCATCTGAGGAGGGGCCTCTCTATGAATCCTCCTTTACTGCGAGGGAAAGACATCATTATTCAAACCGACACAAAAAGGGCGTCAAAGTTGGATCTGTATTTCAAAAGAGACAATCTAATCTGTGTTCTCCTGCTCTTTGATTTGAGTGGCAGGACGTTAACTACAGTCTTTTTCTGAAGGTTAAAGGACTTTTAGAATAAGTGCATATGTTGTCACAACTAACTACGACTATTTATTTAACTGAATGATTCATTTAACTACGTTTCTTTTCTGAAACATGCAAGTTAAAGAGGCCCTATTATGCTTTTTGGGGTTTTCCTTTCCTGTAGTGTTTTATAGGCATTTGTTTTGCTTCTGTGCTTGTACACCTGTCTGCTTCTCAAAACTGCGAGGGTGCAGACCACCTTCTACTGTAATAAACTGACTATTTGGTACCTTATACAGCTCCACTTCAATGCATCCATCATTTGGGGTGATTAAACCCAAATCGAATGACTACAGAGCTACATTTTAAACTTGTTTATCCTCATGTTGCCATCAGGGCATAGATATGCTCTACCTGATCAAAGGACTAATCGCTTTTCAAAATTATTCATCCCTTCTGCACTCAAACTTTTAAATTCTTGAAAGGCTTCTAACTTGATTATTTATTTATTTATTATTGTGATGCTATGAACTATTTATAGTGTAAATTGGAATGATCCACATCTGTGCTCCCGGGTGTATCTGTGTGTTTTCTTCTTGTATGTTCCTGCCTGTGTTCATGACATAAGCTGCTGCTCATAACCAATGACTCCTTGCGGGATTAATAAAGTTGTTGATTGATACAGTCAACTCTATCTTATCAAAACTTGAGTTGGTTTCTACTTCCCCATCTCTACCATCCGTCCCTGATGTCAGAGCTCTGGCTCACAGTCAGTGCTCTGATCCCTCTCAGAGGATGAGGGATGGACGGGGCTGAGGTCAGGGCTCTGATCTGGCCACTCAAGCTCTTCCACAACAAACTCAATAAAATAAATCCATTTCTTTATCCGCCTGCATTTGTCATTCTCACTTTAGAAAAGGAAAGGGTTTTCACTTTTACAAATGTCAAAGCATATTTTTCATTTCATTTCATCGTTTATTTGAAAAGGGAAAACGCACATTAATGAACACTTTAGACAAATAATGCTTCAAGTGTAAATGTGCCGGATTTTAGCTTTGAGCTCATTTCCATCCGTAGTCCCTGACATACAACATATAAGAACATGACATTTGTAAATATAGCAAAAAAATAAATACATATGCAGAAAGAGCAAGAGCAGCACACACAAGTATTTACCACATGCAGTACAATGTAGCAGCAATGACATATAAAGTGCAAGAGAAGATACAAGAGATGCCTAAAGTGCAAGAGGAGATTCCCCTGTGTTAAAGTGCATTTAGCGGTGATCGCACGTCTGGTTCGTTCTCAACCATTCTTTGAGTTGACCTTTGAAGCTGTTGAGAGTGGGACGATCCCGTATCTCAGTTGGGAGGCTATTCCAGAATGAGCTGCCTTTAACGGAGAGGACATTTTGTCCAAAAGTGGTCCGTCTGTGATGGACCTCACAGTCTCCTCTGGTTTCTGACCTAGTGCAGCTAGTGTGTTTTTTGTGTGGATGAATTCCCCTAAGGGAGGGGGGGGGGGGGCATGTAAACATTTATAAAAAAAACACATACTTTTAAAAGACTTCAAATTGTCAAAACTCAAGAAATTGTGTTTTTTAAGGATGGTACACAGTGGTGGTATGAATGTGGCTTTCTGTCAAACACCTTGATAGCTCTCTTGCACTTGTTCTAGGTTTCAGGTTTGTGGCACAAACAAACGTATTCAAGTATGTTTGTTTGTTTTTTAAAGCTCTAAATCAGGTTTTATTTATGGTTGCAGGTTAACAATCCACAATGGAAAATGACATGATGATGTTGTATATTACACTGCCATAGAAACCAGCTTTAAAGAGGCCCTATTGTGCTTTTTGTGGGTGTTCCCTTTCCTGTAACGTGTTATAGGTTTTAATGCATGTAAATGGTCTGCAAAGGCGAAAATCCCAAAGTTCCCTCCAGGGGGAGTTTCTTTCCCACACACTCCCCCCCTCAAAATACAGGCACTAAATACAAATATCAAATGAGAATAATATGTCCACTTAAATATCGTTTTTTCTCATTTCAATGTGTGCATGAATCGGTAAAACATGCACACTAATCCCCAAAAATGTATGGCGATGAATTCATCGTTTAAGAACATTTTTAGCAAAATTACTAAATGATGTTTGCTTGTTTATTAAATCCAAAAGTTAGCCGCTTTTTTGTGTTTTGCAACATTTAATATCTTTAGGTTTTGGACTTTTGGTCGTAGGTTTTTTTCTTGAATGAAATGTCCAGCCAAAGCCAGGACAAATATCACGTTAGCAGAGAGAGTGTTGCAGATATAACCGTGTACAGTTTCTCTTACCAGGCCAATGAGCGCCCTGTGTTGATGGTCCTCCTCCTGGAACAGTGGCACCAGCTTCTTATCTGGAAGAGACCCAGCAGCAGTGAGCACATTAGAGAGACTTTAAAGAGCCGTTGATGCTGAATGTAGACGAAAACTACAGGTAGCCTCAGGTGTACGTTATTAAACAAACTCTGACTTGTTCATAGCTAAGATAAAATACATTGAATACACTCATTGAAAATACTTCCCAGAGCTTGGGGGGGGGGCACGATCCTGCTGTGTCAGTGTTTTTATGTCGGTCACACAAAAGTGGACCACGCTCCAGAATTTCAAGCTCGCACACACAAACACACACACACCATGTATACATCACTTCAGGGGACATTACATTGACTAACATGCATTTCCTGGAGACTTATCCTAACCTTAACCATAACCAACACATGCCTAACCCTAACCAAGTCTTCACCCTAAAATGAATGATACCCCTCATGGGGACCTCCATTTTGTCCCCATAAGGGAGGTGAGTCCCCACAAGTATAGTAATGCTAGGCCACACACACACACACACACACACACACACACACACACACACACACACACACACACACACACACACACACACACCACACACCACACACACACCACACACACACACACACACACACCACACACACACACACACCACACACACACACACACACACACACACACGATGTTACAGTGTAATAATATAAACACATATTCACTCCCAGGGCACAGAGAGCTGCCTGATTGGCTTCCTGTCGTAAGTTCAAAGTTATAAACTGTGTATTGCATATTTTACACACCGAGCTGATTCTTATTGGGAGGGAGCAGGTGGAAGTTCAATGCATTTTGCTCCAACAAAAAGCCTTACAATGATTTACTGCAGGGTAATAAATAAGGCAGATTCTTTCATGACTGCTATAATCTGGGTATAAGTGTTATTTGAGGAGTGATTACAATGAGTGTTGGTTTAACAAGTGAATCTGAGGGAGGTGTGTGACATCATCCGTGAGGATTAAGTGAGGCGAGGGTGTGTGTCGCGGCTGAGACAAAACATCTGCACTGGAGTCCTGAGAGAAAGGTACGTGGAGGAGGTAATACAATCCCCACTGTTGTATCATGATTGTAGCATTCTCTCCTCTTAAAAAAATATATATTTCGCTCTATTTTCCCTTTTCGTATCCCCTTCCCTTTTCCCCCTCGACCTCCCTCCAAGATAAATGAGTGTGGTGGTTCTGTTTAGCCGAATTCTCCAGCGAGCGTGAAGAATGCAACTTCAGACGACGACACAAACTCACACACAGTTTTGAGCTCCATTATATTCAAGGTTTTGTTGTTTATGCTCTCCACACTCCCTGTATTGTGTGTGTGTGTGTGTGTGTGTGTGTGTGTGTGTGTGTGTGTTGCATTTATGGATTTATGTGTGTGTTTTCAGTGTGCTCATGCGTCTTACCAAGACACCAGGTGTCCACCATCGATAGAACTCTACAAAACAAGGAGAAAAAGCTTTGTGTGAAAACAATCCCTCCAGCCAGCATTAAAATAAGAGTCTTACTTTCTGCACTCCACAGCAAAAATATATCAAAAGTAGAAAAAAAAGTGAGTAAGCAGGTGCTGAGTTTGGCCTGGAGGAAGAGAAGGTGATTATGAAGCAAAAGGTTTTTTTGGTTTGATCCGGAGTAGAATTTAATTCAAGGCAGGTACGACATCAAGGGTCCATCATCACTCGATCATAAACTATTTTATATTCACAGAGCAACCTAATAAGAAGCTACACACGGTTTCTTGCAAGTGAAACGTCATATAATAATTATGAGAACTTTTAATGTTCGGGGAGATTTTGTAGATATTTACCTTTATATATACAGTCTATGATATTTACATATGTTTACATTTTGTCAGTTGTAGGTCGGCCTATCATGTACACTGACATCAATTCTGTGTATTTATATTGTGAATTCAATAGAGACACTCTGTATATATATATATATATATATCTCTTTCACTGTAAATATTTTTTTATGTATAGGTTTGTTTATTTTCTAACACCCCTAAAGTACTTTTTAAACCTGCTTCACATATTTAATATATACCACTATGTTTTATTCTTCCACTGATTGTTTATACCTCAGAACGAATGCAAGCTGAGAAACAACTTCCTAATTCAGACACGTGTGTGCTCTCCAGCAGCAGTAATGCTCTGTATTTTTTGTTCTTTAAAGAGCCCATGAAATCCCCCAAACCAGTGTTGAATGGATTCTACTAACATATGTCGTCTGTAGCCATAGCCAGCAGGATCCTATTCCTCTGTGCAAACAAATCAATGAGCCTCTGCTGCTCTGCTCCTTCTTCATAATGAACATGTTTTATTCGGAGTCAATTCCACAGACTGCTGCTGCACATATTCTCACGCACGCGTATGAGTTCAAGTCAACGTATTTGCAGTTTTATGCAGAATTGTTTTCAGCATGATACAACTGTATGGATTCAGAAATGATCTTTGTGCAGGGGTGCACATCACTTTGTTGCCCTGGTTCTCAAAGGAGCACCTGGAGATGTTGCTTGGTGCTCATCCTTAAAATGAAATAAACCGTAACTTTTGAGGGGGTCTTGACTTTATTTGCCAGACACACGGCACTGAACACACGTGAGGTGAACACAGAACACACAGAGGTGAACACTGAACACACATGCAGAGGTGAACACAGAACACACATGCAGAGGTGAACACAGAACACACAGAGGTGAACACTGAACACACATGCAGAGGTGAACACAGAACACACATGCAGAGGTGAACACAGAACACACATGCAGAGGTGAACACAGAACACACATGCAGAGGTGAACACAGAACACACATGCAGAGGTGAACACAGAACACACATGCAGAGGTGAACACAGAACACACATGCAGAGGTGAACACTGAACACACATGCAGAGGTGAACACAGAACACACATGCAGAGGTGAACACTGAACACACATGCAGAGGTGAACACAGAACACACACACAGAGGTGAACACAGAACACACAGAGGTGAACACTGAACACACAGAGGTGAACACTGAACACACATGCAGAGGTGAACACAGAACACACATGCAGAGGTGAACACAGAACACACATGCAGAGGTGAACACTGAACACACAGAGGTGAACACAGAACACACATGCAGAGGTGAACACAGAACACACATGCAGAGGTGAACACTGAACACACAGAGGTGAACACTGAACACACATGCAGAGGTGAACACAGAACACACATGCAGAGGTGAACACTGAACACACATGCAGAGGTGAACACAGAACACACATGCAGAGGTGAACACAGAACACACATCCAGAGGTGAACACAGAACACACATGCAGAGGTGAACACAGAACACACATGCAGAGGTGAACACAGAACACACATGCAGAGGTGAACACAGAACACACATGCAGAGGTGAACACAGAACACACATGCAGAGGTGAACACTGAACACACATGCAGAGGTGAACACAGAACACACAGAGGTGAACACAGAACACACAGAGGTGAACACAGAACACACATGCAGAGGTGAACACAGAACACACATGCAGAGGTGAACACAGAACACACATGCAGAGGTGAACACAAGACAACATTAGCACTACTAGTAATCCTACAAGCTGTCATCACTACCTCCTGACTGTTCTCCTCACTGTCTTCCTCTCTGTCAGACATGGTAGCTGATGATGTAGGCCTACTTCTTTCTCTCTGGTTGAGTCTGCGATTAGCTGCTTGCATCCACAAGTCAACAACTGGGTTTGGGTCGAAAGTCTCTGTTGTCATCTTAGACAAGTGGATGTGCATCAGGCGAGAGTCTGACAGCAGGATCTGAACTTGCTTTTATTATATTAAGATGTGAAAATCCCCTCTCACATGAAGCACTGCTCAAGGGCAGTGTAAGGGACAACAGCAGGACTTTCTGAATGTTGGAGTATCTTTCTGGATTGCTTGTCTTCACTATGTTGACCAAGTCATACACAGAGAACGCTGCCAAACCTTTTCCTGCTTGCTTTAAAAGCATCCATTCTCTTACTCTGTCGGTAGACAGGATGGCCTCATATTTCTGTGTTGTGTTGCCAAAACTGTGGAGATCTTTTTTTATTTAGGCCAAGTTGAAGGATCAAGCATTAAAAATGGATGACATGACTTGAGGGATTCATGTCTGCTTTCAAACTCCTGAATTAGACCTCTCAATACATCAACCTTGTCCCTGTCAGAATCAGCAGCTGAAACACTCTCTTTCCTGTACTTGCCTTCACTGTCAAGCAGAAGTGTCAGCTGTCCGATAGCTACCATGAGCTCATCCTTGCATTCACCAATAGTCAAATTCTCTTGCTGGAACTTGAGGGAGGTGAACTGTAAAATGTTTCCAGTGTCAAGCATGTTGGCTAGGAAACACTTAAAACGCTCTGTGCAGACATGTTTTAGGTCACTGTCATCACTTGTAGCCACTTGAGATTGAATGGCAGGTAATAGCCTCCATATTTTCAAAAGAGTCTCTTGTCTCCATGCACACCATCTAATGTTGTGAAACTTTCCTAGTTTTACAAAGGCAATGCCATTCTCATCACACATCATCTTAAGTTGTTCTGTTGGCGCCCCCTTTCTGTAAATGAAAGCGTAGCAGCAGCTTGACAACGGAGCTATTAAATGTCTCACGGTATGGAACCATGCGATCATCTGACTTGGCACAGTTCTCGAGGGTGTGGGCGGTAACAGAATATGCACAAGGGAATCCCCAATCGCCACCAGTTTACGAAGTTTGGGGACTACCCCGTTGTAAACTCCGACGTTCACTGCAGCTCCGAGAAACCAACTTCATCTTCCACTCATCTCCTAAGCCAGGGGTTCCCAAACGTTGCCATGCCAAGGACCCCATATAGCATTATCCTCTAGCGGGGACCCCCCTGTTGCATTTTTTTAAATGATGTGTACAAGTGCCTCCCGATGGAACATGCAGTGCGTTGCCACTACATTTGGGGCCTTCTGCCTGATCGAAGCTGTCACTCCGCTTTCTTTGCCTGTCATAGCCCCGCTGCCCCATCTGAACACACACACACAACGAGACCAGTCAAGTCCGTTTGAGATGATGTACTCATCTAAAACTTGGAAAATGTCTCTTCCTGTGGTCCTACCTTCCAGTGCTTTGCAAAAATATTTCCTCAACAAAGTTGTCTTCTGAAATAAATCTGATGTATGCAAGCAATTATGCGACATTTGCTACATCCGTGCTCTCATCCAGCTGCAGAGCGAAACATTCACTTGCTCTAAAAGCTGAGCAGATTTTCACTCTCAGTAGCGGCAGCTCGATTCTGATTGGCTTGAAGGGCGGTCGTGTGATTCAAAAACAAAAAATATGAAAAGATTGGCATCAAAGGACACATAGATTGATAGATATGCAGTTATTAATAGCATCTAAAAAAAAAAAATTTAAAAAATGAAACTATAAAAAAAAAAAAAAATCCTGTTTCCCTCAAACTTTGAGTGACCCCCCTGGTGCCCCTTGGCGCCCCCCCCGGGGGGTCGTGGCCCCCACTTTGAAAAACACTGTCCTAAGCCACAAGCATGGAAGAGTTGCTCTAGCCCATCTGTTATGTCCTGTGCCGTTCGTTTCACACCCAAATGAATGAACCCAAGGAAATCTGAGCTAAACTCTCCCTTGCTACCCACAGACATAATGTACACAATTTCCTGCTCCACTTTTGTTATGTCTTCTGATCCATCAAAAAGCACACCCCAAAATTCAACTGCCTTCAATTTTTCATACAACTCTGAACTGATTGCCTGTGCGATGGTCTCCATGATGCGGGATCCCCCTTCTCTCGAATGATAAGCAGTCCCAACATTAACTTTAAGCCTCTTGAGAAGCGCAATGTCCTCTTCATATGAACGCAAATATCTTTCTCTCTCTCGCTCTTCTCTCTCCTCTCTTTTCCCTTCTCTCTCTTCTCTCTCTCAATGTTGGTACGCAAATGCGCCTTTTTTCAAATGACCCGGTGCGCTTTTTTGGCGGGGGTGCGCATGTGTACCTGCGTACCAGTTATGTGCAGCCCTGTCTATGTGGTTGTAACATTTATATCGTAGAACAAAACGTTAAAATTACTTAATCATGTAATAACCACAGTCCTTATTTCAGGCCTCTAACAAATAACCCAAATTGCCGAAATGCTAACTCATGACCAGCTTCTAGGATGCATTCCTGCACCACTGAGAAGAAAGGCTAAACTTATTGTTTGATATAAAATGTTTATAGCCTGGACATTTCCTGAACACAGAAAGTTAGAAAATAAAAGCAGGCTTTCTTCAGATACAGACAGCACAACACACGAATGGGTCATAGGTGATAATTAAGATTACATTACATTTTTAACAAAGTAAAGCATTGTTGGTTCCAGACCTTTTAGGGTTAACAGTAAGAAGCGTAGTAATAACACTGGGATGGTGTTTTAAGGACGTTACAGCTCTATGTATTTTTCACATTCAGCTTTAGCACCTATGTTGGGAAAATCAATGCAACTTTCAAGGGTAGCTGAACTTGAGTAACAGTTCTACTTTTCCAAACCCAATTTTGAGACAACAGTGCAGCAAACACTTAAACGCAGTGCAGAGCTGTAGTCATGCGTTCCCTCTCTCCAGTTTTAAGACTGTGTGTCTATACAGTGATGTACTTTTTTTAACAAAGCTCCAGTGGGGGGCAGACCTACTTCTTGGTGTTCTCCTCGATGTGGTTCATGTGGCTGGAAGGTCTCCTCTCGGCCCTCTGAAACAACAAGGAGTATCATGGGAGGGCGGAGAATATGCTCTCATTGTTCAGTAAAGACACAAAGGTGTGCTGACACACGAAGACACATCCTTGGTGTAAGTTCAAATGCCCATAAAGTTGGAGGAAATTCGTTTTCAGACACATTCCTCTTTTTATTCCTATTTACACACACAATCATTTCATGAGAAGAGGTACAAAATGTTTTATTACAACTTTATGGGCCCATTTTTATATTTTGTGCCTCTTCTGTGACGTGTTTCCATGCTTTAATGTTTCAAAAAGCTCTTTATTTGTCTTATACTGCCTGTGCTGCAGACCTCAGATACTTATAACACAATACAGGAAAGGGAAAAAAGCTTATTATTAAAGCAAAGATTATTCTCATCTGTACCAATGCACCTAAATTCCCAAATTAAAACACAGTTTGGATTATCATACTTTAGAAAACCCCAAAACTGAAGTGGACTCAAATAAAAATGCCCTTTAAAAAAGCAGCTTGTATTGTCACAAGTTAGACACTTCTATTATTGTTTGTTTGGTGGCTCATCTAAACTCTCCTGTCATTTCAGATCCCGCCTTCCTCCAGGCCCTTGTAATCAGCTCACTTCCCTCACCTGGTCTCCCCAGCTGTTACTCATTCCCTCATCACTCCACAGTATTTATACCACCTCACTATCACTGGTCCTTTGCCAGATTGTCTTGTTGTTTCCGCCAAGCTCTCCAGTGAGTGTTGTCCAGTGAGTGTTGTGAGTGTTGTTCCAGTGAGTGTCCAGCCTAGATTTTTGTCCTGCCCGGTTTTTGATCCCTGCCTGCCTGTTTACTGATCTCGAGTTCCTGCCTGCTCCCTGTCTGGTTTTGTTTGCCTGTCTGACGGATTTCCTGGTTTTGACCCTGCCTGTCCCTGACCTGAATAAACTGAACATTGCTATACACTGGTTGTATCTGAGTCGTGCTATTGGGTTCTGATCTGTACCTGTGATCGTGACATGTATGACAAAATGTCTCCTAAACAAATGTATTTCTTTGGATTTAAACGTATCAAAAATACGTTTTGTGCGTTGTTTGATCCATGATGAACACAGGCACCCGACAACACACAAGGCTCGTATTCCACTTACATAACATAGTGGAATATCTACACAACACACAGGAAAGGGAAAACCCCAAAAAGCATTATAGGGCCCCTTTAACAAATAATCAATTGGTCATTCATATGCATGAGACACACACACTCACCAGTTTATCCCAGTCGGCTTGTATGTGTGAGGTTCTGTATCTGGGATTGGGATCAGCATCCAGATACTGTGTCCTCTCCGTGTTCCACTGCAGCTCTGACCAGAAACCCTGGAGACTTCTGGCCTACACACACACACACACACACACACACACACACACACACACACACACACACACACACACACACACACACACACACACACACACACACACACACACACACACACACACACACACACACACACACACACACACACACACACACACACACACACACACACACACACACACACACACACACACACACACACACACACACACACACACAGAGAAGTCATTTCCCAGCATTGCGTAACACATGCACCTACAGTCATGTGACAAACACACATTTCATCAGCAACCTTAATGCAAGTTTTATGACTAAAAACACAACAGTCGTATATATTGTTCAAGAATACTTACAAGCCGTTTTAAAAATAATAAATGTGATTTAAAAAAATGGAGGTTGTTACCTTGCCTTTGAACACGGGTTCAATATGCAGCTCAGTGGTACACAACACACCAGGGACCTCCAACAGACATGCTGGTATCTCCTAGAAAACACAAGTGTGTGTGTGCGTGTGTGTGTGTGTGTGTGTGTGTGTTTGTTAAGGCACAAAGAAAGAAAACAGAATTCAAATTGTGTCCTCATACTGCATTCATACACACACATGGCTGCCTTTTATTTTTATGCGCATTCTCAATTGTATAATTGTGTGTGTGTGTGTGTGTGTGTGTGTGTGTGTGTGTGTGTGTGTGTGGTACCTTCTTGTCGAGCACAGAGGAGTAGGGCAGGACTTTATCCAGGCTGAGAGACTTCTCATAGCTTATTCTATATAAAGATGCTGTGTGACAGTGAGGAACAGAGAGAGTACAGTCTGAATTCATTTAATAGAGCACAGATTGATTTACTTTATTAGAGGCATGGATGTCTTTTAAGTTCTGGATATGACGGGCCGATGTTTCCAATTTTGCCCACTGGCCAACGGCAAACGGGTGAATTATGCCTCATTTTAGAATCAATTTTTATTTGTAAAAGCTAGGTTACATAAGCTATCATCACAGTGTAAGCTCTAAGGCAGTGGCTCTCAACTGGTCAGGCCTCGGGACCCACTTTTTTCTTTGTCAATAAATCGCGACCCAAAATCGTGCTGTAATATACGCTTTTCAGCATACAATATTAATTAAAGTGAAGTACAGGGCATATATCCCTTCACGGAACTAAAGTATGCTTTTAAAAAAGGTTTAATGAGATGATGGAATCAAAGATGAACTGTATAGGCTCACATGCTGAAAACCCAACCCCAGAAAAAAGTCTGGAGGGATTCTCCCCCAGGAGATTTTTAGAAATACTAACATATAAACTACGCATTCTGGTACACTCTGAGAAGAAAATAAACACATCTATTACTACCCGACATTTTAATAATATGTTATGCCATTGTTTGTGTTTCACTTTGTTCTGACAGCTGAACCTGCTGCTCCACACAGAGAGAAGAGTAAAGAGGAGATAGTTTGTGTGAAGGGTAGATAGAAAATCGGGCCTTCAAAATAAAAGTTTTGGAAACTCACACACACATCTGCGACCCACTTGAAACAGGTCCGCGACCCACTTTTGGGCCGCGACCCACCAGTTGAGAACCACTGGTCTAAGGAACACTATAGCACATATTAATTGGGCCATATAACCAGGAGGTAAAAAGGGTCGAGCTAGATTACTTTGACGTAGTATGACACAGGAAAAGCAATTGTCATTTGATTAAAAAGGCACCATTTCTGGTCTTTATCAGAGGCAAAACAACAGACAGTCATCCATACATATTTGACTCATAAACGGAGTCTCTTGTAACATCTTTTATATGTTAAGGTTGTTTGTTCGCTTGCAAGGATCATGGGTTAATAGGAATGTTTTTGCTCCAGGGTCCGGTTTACATCCGGAATGCTTGCTGCCACTATGCTAATGTAAACTCGGTAGCTCTCTAGTGACTCTTTGCAAAAATACAAGCGAGTATAGTCAAGGTCAGACATTTCAGGAGGTATTAGGAAAACACATGATTGAGTGGAGGGGATCTTTAAAATAAAGTACAACCTCTGCCTGATTATCAATCACTTTCCTTAGCGCTGCTCCTGAAGTGTTGTCCGTCTGGAACTCTGACCTTTCCTTTCAAAATGTCATAATGAATTTAGTTTGACAGAACTTAATAGGTTTTATAAAGTGCAGAGTACTTTATATTTTGAGGCAAGATTTCCATTTTCAACCGTACTTTGCTCCAGCTTAGAGAATGTCTGTGTCTATTCAAGACGTGAATCAGCCGTCTTTAGCCAAACAAAGACTTTCTGTGTGCAAATCTTTTTTGTTGGTGAGACAGACTGATCCAGATCCACTATAGTTTAGTGTGGAGGATTTGTGGCTACTCTCCTAATTTTAGCCTCAGGATTAAGCAGTCAATACGGCTGATGTTATTCACACAGCAGACCGAATGTTGACAGGAAGGACATCGTTTGTCGGTAGTTAACAGAGTAAAGATTGAACATTCAGATCGGTGGTGTGCGAATATTAAACCTTCTGTTGAGTAGCTAATAAAGATCGTATGCTATTCTACGATAAGTCCTGACAGAGATATTACAGGATGTTTCATCAAGACATTGGTCTTTCTATTCTGTGTTTGAACAATGTAACTCATTATATTATTCACCGCTTGAGAAAAAGGCTTTTGTCAGTTTTCTTACCCACTAAATCCCACCACACTCACTATGATATATTAGTGAGCACAGGCTTCTTATGTTTTATTTATGAGGCCAACATAATTGTCTTCATATACAGTAACCCTTGTATTAATAGGACCTCTGTGTGTTAGACCTAGTAGTTACAACAGCTTGAATATTACATTACATTACATTGCAGTTAGCTGAATAATATGCTAATGTCTTCCGCAAGGTGCTCCTACAGTATATATAATGTGATGCTCTAGGACGGTGATGGCCTTTTACGTTAATGTGAAATTAATTTCATGTACTCTTATATTTTCTTCAAGCAGACATCATGGGGCATTTGAACAGAGGTGGAATAAGTACTCGAGAATTTAAGTAAGTAAAAGTATTAATACCACAGTGTAGAAATACACCTGCATCCCAGTAAATGTGCAAAAGTATGAGCATCCAAAAAGAAATTAAAGTAGCTGAACTAAAAGTAATCAATATGCAGAATGGCCATTTTTGGAATGATATATTTGAATACTACCGGATTGTAATTAATGACTCATTAATGTGGTCATTATTTAAATGCAACAGCTGGTAATGCCTTTTTTTTTTACTGCCAGCAATCTTAATTCATGATAGTACATTATTCATTAGTTGATTTACATATCTTGTGAAAAATATGAACCTGCAAAGTCACTATGAACTAAAGCTGTCAACCAAATGTGCTTCCAAAATATAGTTGAGAAAAGCACAAAATGAAAAGTACAAATACTTGTAAGTTGTACTTAAGTGCAACTCTTGAGTAAATGTACTTTGTGACGTGCCAACACTGCGTTGAAATGTGTTTCTGCTCCGGAACTAAATCATATTTTTTTCTCCCAAGGTCTCTAATTGCGACTGGCACAAGTTTGCAAGAGAAACATAGTCAAACGGAGCTGATGAAAGAATCCAGTTTTGTGTAGATGAGATGTAAGCAGCCTGGTAACCACAAGCAGAAGGAGACATACAAAGGGCAAGAGAGCAGCATGAAAAGAAGAAGTGGAACCGAGCAGATTTGTGTCCCAGAAGCTTCGGCTGCCACTGACCTAGAATGAACTCTTGGATCTGATCAAAGGAGTCGAAGGCGTTCACGTTGTCAAAGAGCCACTCGGTGATCTGGAGGGAGACACGCAGGAGACGGGCGTCAATGAGCGGGAGATGCAGAACATACTGTAGTCGTGTTTGTGTCGTATTCTTTATTAGTTATTTTCACACATTCCCCTTTACATCCATTAGTGCTCCAATTTAGATGAACAGTTTCTTTAACCCTTAGATGCATAAGTGGGTCTTTTTGTCCCGGTGAGGTGGTTTTCTTACAGTATCTTTGTAATTACATTTTTTTATCATTTCATATTCCAGCTATTCCTCAAAAAACATGTTTTGGATATCATGCCATTAAAAAAATGTATTCGGCGTGACGTTGAAGCAGCGACCCTGCTGTAGTTCGTTTATAGCATAACGTTAGCATTTAGCTTCTGGCGACTAGATTTATGATTTGAAAATTATAAAAGTAGGGTAGACATGTGGAGATTATCCGGCTGAACAAAACGTGATCCGTCTCTTAAATGTGTTTCAACCACAGACCTTATTTCCAGCTATTTTCCAAAATCCTATGGAGAGATTGCATTGCGTTTTTGTCGAAGGAACCGGAAGGAGTTTACTTTAGTTCACTGCGGTCCTCTATTGTTTGATATACTAATGTTTCAATTACAAATAAAGATGTCCTCAAGAGAGTCTCTGCAAATCTCAGAGTCAGAGTGAAACCTTATATTATGCAGCCCATTCCTCTGATGAAAAATATCAGAAAACATTCTGCATAACATATGTGTGAAGAGAAAGAAAAGTAAATCAACATAATGTGCACAGCATTATCTTAAAATAACGAACAATAACACTGTCCATCACTTTTTTATCTGCACTCCTGAAGCTAAGTGACTCATTTAACCTCTATAGAAAGAACGTATTGCAATCTATCAGGACGGCGGGGACGTCTTAATTGAGTCTGAGTCTGAGTCAGCGCTGTTTCCAGGAAAATATTTGCCCTTTTCTCTCTCTGGCTCTGTTTGATCTCTGTCCATATGTTTGCGCTCCTTTAATGTTTTATTACAGCTTTTCTTTCTCCTCCCTCCACCTGCGCACCTCAAGGTCGACACCTACTGAGTTCACACAGAAGTGCAGAAAAGCTGCCTTAACCAATTTATTGCTACTTTGCCATCCATGAAAGCACCTTGCAGTGAAATGAACATCAATGGTGAATGCATTCTCTGTCAGATTTAGTTTTATTAAAATCATTTGTATTGGGTTATTGTGGGTCCAGACGATGTGTTTATTTTAAAGGTAAAAAAGGTGAACTGATGCTAAAAAAACTCAGAAAGTTTGCTTTAAATGTCAACCCTTTTGTCCTCCCATCTCCTTTCCTGTCTTTTTTTCCATTTGTGTACCTTCAGCTCCAGGTTTGGGTCGTTTCCCAGGTACACCAGCAGGCAGTGGAGGGCGGCCATGCGCTGAGGGTCAGTCTTGCTGCTGGGACACCTTGGACACGAGTGACATGATACAGCAAATTAACTTTTATACAACATAAGCACATTCAAACACACAGACACGCAGCAGAAGCACAGGCAGACAGACAACATTTGGGTACAGCAGTGTGATATATGAGCCGTTTAAAAGTGGGATTTATGAATGAATGAAGCAAAAAAGAACAAAATGTTGTCAAATAACCAACAGGGGCCCCCGATGTGTCCTCATTGAGCATGATGGTTGACCTCTCTGGCAATGAGTCAAGCTATAGTTGTTCTTACATCCAACTAATATTGAAATGTGTGTGTGTGTGTGTGTGTGTGTGTGTGTGTGTGTGTGTGTGTGTGTGTGTGTGTGTGTGTGTGTGTGTGTGGCCTAGCATTACTATACTTGTGGGGACCTAAATCTTTACAGTGTAAACAGATTTAGGTCCCCACAAGTATAGTAATACTTTACACAATCACGTGTGGGGACTCACCTCCCTTATGGGGACAAATTGGAGGTCCCCATGAAGGGAATCATTAATTTAAGGGTGAAGACTTGGTTTGGTTTAGGGTTAGGGTAAGGGTAAGGTTAAGGGTAAGGGTTAGGCATGTGTTGGTTATGGTTAGGATAAGTCTCCAGGAAATGCATGTAAGTCAATGTAATGTCCCCTGAAGTGATGTATACATGGTGTGTGTGTGTGTGTGTGTGTGTGTGTGTGTGTGTGTGTGTGTGTGTGTGTGTGTGTGTGTGTGTGTGTGTGTGTGTGTGTGTGTGTGTGTGTGTGTCCTTTATGCGATTATCTTCACACTTATATACATGGATGTTGCTGAGGTCCCAAATCGTGACGTGTTGCGTATGGGAGTAGTGTATTGCATGTACACATTGTGTAGTGTACTATTGAGGTACACTACTTAAGTCACCGTGACATCACTCATTGGTTTGTTGGCTAACGTTTGGAAACGCTGAGTTTGTTTTTTTGGAAACAGAAGTGATGTTAGACGGTAGAGAAAAAAAAGTTAAAATTAACTTTCATGAACTGAAAACATTGTGGTAGCGACCTGACAATTCGTAGCGTACTCTGCTTTTTTTTCTCTATTTGAATCCACATCGGACCAATATTAACAAATTCAATAGAACCATGATGTATCGACGAAGCGATTTAGACCATAAACTCATTAAGAAAATATTCCTTGATGTTATCATTTGAGTGAGACGTAGGGTACATTTCTCATAGACTTCTAGACAATCTGACTTTTCTTGCAACCAGTGAAGTTTCCCCCTGCTGGCTTTAAAAAGTAATGCATGTTTACAGCACTTACACATCAGGTTAGGCTCGTTCGGCAAAGCTGGCATTACATTACATTCAAGAACAGATAAAGAAATTGGAAAGAGAGAGATCTACTGTATGAGACATATCTATTTGTCAGTTTGACTCATTCTATCAACTTCTCACTTGAAGGGTGTTTTGGTGAGAGGTTTGTGGGATGAGCTGTAGATACTTTTGTAGATACTTGAGGCTTAGCAATTGGCTCGTTTTAACCATAGTCTGTATTTATAGACAGGAA
The DNA here is from genome assembly GCF_902827175.1 of Gymnodraco acuticeps. NCBI lineage: Eukaryota > Metazoa > Chordata > Actinopteri > Perciformes > Bathydraconidae > Gymnodraco > Gymnodraco acuticeps. Next base: position 21,730 of record NW_022991505.1, read on the forward strand.
CATTTTGCACCAGTTTATCCCAAGACACTGCAGGTGTGTATGTTCCAAAATAACCTTAAAAAAAGACTTCTCCTTTCCACCTGCTCGCTGTATATATATATATACCTCCCTCTGCTCTCAAGTTCCTCATCTATGTATAGAAACATTAACCCTGATAGACATGATTCTTTTATTTCCACATAAAGTCTTGAAGCACGCTCACCTGGAAGGAGCTCGCAGGATCTTCAGCAGGAAGGCAGGGCTCAGCTCGGCCTCGTGGATCCTGCCGCTGCCCAGGTCCAACACACTCCCACTGGACTCTTCTTCTGAGTGCAACACTGTGACGTCAGCTGACTGAGACTGCAAACCCAGGTCCACATCAAGACCTGAAGGTCGTCCAGACAGGGAGAGACAGAGAAAACAAATAAAATAAAATTAGGTTTCTCCCATTTTTCCCTTTAAACTGTGGGTTTTTCTCAGGAAGTTTTTCCTTGTACGATGTGAGGGTCTAAGGACAGAGGGTGTCGTTTTCTCATACCGATATTCTGCACAAACTGTGCTGTTGTATTTGCTGTAAAGTGTCTTTACTGTAGGGTATTTTTTATTATCTGTACAGCACTTTGGCTCGACCAACAATCGTTTAAAAACGTGCTATATAAATAAAACTTGATTTGATTTGATTTGAAAATGAAAGCTGTGCGTTTGTACAGGATCCATGTCGTTCTTGGGTCAAATACGATCGATTGACTTCTTTAATCAATCATAAATAATGTGTTTTACATTTGATTGCCTCAAGGCCTTATGATATCCTCCACGGTAGGCATGGGAACATATTTCGTTGCTGATGTATATATAATAACTTTTTTTATTGTATATATTGTATTATATGTATATTTTCTACTTTATTTCTAATTTGTATTGTACAATGCCATGTCTTTTTATGCTGCTGCAACACAAACATTTCCCAAATTGGGATCAATAAAGTAATATCTTATCTTATACAGTAAGCACTTTCATTACATTTTGAGTGGTTTAGTTGGGTAACCCTACATTATGGTCATCCATCAGATAGTACACACACACAAATCAAATACATTTTCAGTGTCTATTCTTTGTTTATTTACTCCAGTTATTCATGCAAACCAGTAGAATGAGACATTGTTTACAGCTTAAATTAAAAGTGGTGATGATTAATGGTTGTTGTGTTAATGTAAGAGCAGTTAAAACGAACACGACAGGAAGGTTAAAAAACCTAATCAGGGAAAAAGGGGCTTGTAGTGTGGATGAGAAAGGAAGTAAACAAACTGCTAATTGAACAAAGACCTTGTCTCACCTGAGAGAAAGAGGGAGTGACACACTATCTCCTGCTGCCTGGTGTTGATACAGTGGAGGAAATGGTCCTGCAGGTACACCAGGATGTGGTAACCTACGAGAAAATAACAGCCTCACTTATACACCTGTTATATTAGTATTCTGTTTGCACACCAGACCGAGGACACATGCGCTCATTTGTAGGTATTCATGTAAACCTCTCACACACTTGAGCTGAATTTATAAGGATTCTGAGGCATGTGTGTGTTATGGGCTCAGAACAGTCTCATAATACACACCGAAGGATCCACACTTGTGTTTTTCAATGCACACACAAATGTGTTCCGTTTCATATACATGTAAATAACATCCAATTACAGAAAAAAGTTTTACATAATGTATTTTTGATCCTCACATATTTGTTTTCCGTTTAAAACCTCTGCACCTGCAAACACAACCAGCTTTCTGTGCACGGATCGCTGTGCATTCGTGTGTGGGTTTTTTGAGACTCCCCTGACGCTCACCCGATTCAATCAGATGTCTCCTTCATTCTAAGCCAATCACATGAGCGCGCCCCCACGAGGGTAAGATTTCTTGCGTTCATGACGTAGCGCTTCATATACGCATTTTGCGCTGTCCGGTCAGCTCGCTAAACAGGGGGCGGAGCATCAGGTGATCATGTAGAGCTGCGTGTCTCCATCAGACTCAGCAGCTGATCTGATCTCTCTCTCGCGTCCGGTTATACTTCACTCGCGTTTATGTCCATATCGATCAGATCCAGCTCTCCTGATCGGCCTTTATAGAGAGCACCGATCAAACTATTAAGAGCCGATAACCGGCGAGGCTCCCCCCCGTTGACAGTTCACTGTCTAGCACTGGCTTCGTAGTGCACTGATCGATTAGGCTAAGCTAACCTGTAGCTGCTCCCTCCACACTCACAACAACTTCATACAGACATAAATAAAGCAGCTGTATTCGCCACACAGGAAACACACATTTAAAACGGTTTTGCCTGCCGTGTTTGTGTACACAAGCATTCATCAATGGTTCGGAAAGTGTCGCGGTGCCTTAATAATATAAAATATTGTATTTGCGTGCATTTCCTGTTCGGAAAGTGGCGCTGTACTGAGAGTGGAGGTGTCCTGACATTAGCGCCTGCAGGCAGGCTCCAGGACCTGTCAGCTCCGGACTGCGCAAAATGCATACATGAAGCGCTACGTCATGAACGCAAGAAATCTACCCTCGTGGGGGCGCGCTCATGTGATTGGTTTAGAATTGAGGAGACATCTGATTGGCTATAGATAGAAAAAATTACAAGTACGAATCGGCTGACCGTCAGGGGAGTCTCAAAAAACCCACACACGAATGCACAGCGATCCGTGCACAGAAAGCGGGTTGTGTTTGCAGGTTCAGGGGATTTAAACGGAAAACAAATATGTGTGGATCAAAAATACATATGTAAGACTTTTTTCTGTATTTGGTTTTTATTTACATGTATATGAAACGGAACACATTTGTGTGTGCATTGAAAAACACAAGTGTGGATCCGGAAATACAAGTGTGAATCCTTCTGTGTGCATGTGTGTATCATGAGACTGTTCTGAGCCCATAGTGTGTGACTGTTTTACATTTCTGTGTGTGCAATGACCTATAGGAATGAAGAGCGGATGGAGATGTGTGGCTTTCTGCTCGCTGCCCAGAGACACTCTGAACGTCTTGCTGCAGTCTGCAGGAGGAGAAAAAAAATCCAATTTTCTCAGCATATGCTCAAGATAAAAACAGAAGCATAGGAATAGAGACAGCAAAAATAAATGAGGTATTTAAAAACAAATGTAAATCGAGAGAATGCACACCTTTGTGGACTAAAAGCACAGTGTAGATCACTTCCTGTTTGGCTTTGAGATGTTGGCTGTAGCACACACACATGCTTCCTAAAAACAAACCATAGAGACAGAAAGGTTATGGATCACACAGTAGGGCAACATCAGTGAAAACATTCATGACGTTCAATAAGAAATTAAATTAGGTGTGATGTATTTTCGATGGAAAGTAAACAGGCAGTCGGATTTCGTATTTGGTTTTGAAATCAAAGCCTCAATCGTCAATTTCATGAATAAATTAATCAAATGGTAATTCAAGGTTTGAATTCTAATATGAAAACATGCAATCATTTGGAAAAGTCTTGTTCCAAAACACTGAACATTACTTTTTGTTGAGGGTAACATAAACTAATACATGTAAATTGTTGGTGCCTTTGATGGCAATCACATTTTAAAGAGGCCCTGTTGTGCATTTGGGGTTTTCCCTTTCAGTGTGTGACATAGGTTTTTGTGAATGGTCTGCAAAGGCTAATGGGGAGTGTTCGAGTGTTTCTCCCACACTCGAAACCCTACCTGAAACCCCTCCATTGGACTCCTTTGTTTACTTCTGTGACACATTATAAACCACAACAGATTCAACTTGCCTTTTTTAGTGATCATTATTATATTACATTATATGTCACTTTTATCCAAAGCGACTTCAGTACTGTAATTCAGTAATTCAGTACTGTGGGCAATCCCCAAAGGAGCAATTTGGGGTGAAGTGTCTTGACGCAGTGGGACTCGAACTTCCCATCTCCTGATTCGAAGTTCAGCGCACTATCCACTGAGCTACAGCCTCCCCATGATCAGAACAATCATTTTGAAACCAAACTCTTCCAACAATCTTTTGATTATTTAATATTCACTGGAATTGTTCATCACAAAATCAGCCTTGATTTTCTAAATCTGATTTGTGATTTATTGTGCATATAATTCAATTATTATTATAACTTCAGTAAAAACTTGCTTTCTTGTTTTCAGAAATAGAAATCCAAAACACAAACATATTTAGGATTAGTCATGAACTGTAACCACATGTTATTTACATCTCTAGAGGGTGGGGGAACAAATCTGTGACTGAAATATTATTCATGAAACAATGTTTGTGTGTTACCTATTATGTTTGTGAACACTTTCATCCTCAGGGGCTCCTGCTCTGGGCTATTCTCGTGATAGTGGTCGAAACCCAGATTTACAAAGCTGTTGGACACACACAGAAAAAAAATGTATTTGAGTAAATTATATAAATAAAGAAATACATTAAATATTTTCAACATGAGCAATGATGAACGACTAACTTGTACAGTAGAGGAAGTGTGATGAAAATCCTTTTAGTTCCTTTGATTACAGGTACATATCAATACTATTTAAAGAAATTGAGAATATAGAATAAAATAACTGCTGAAAAATATATTTAATATACTAAGCTAGCAGTGGTTGCCTTACTTGACTGTGCGGAAAAGATTAGCAGGAAACTCTAATGGGAATTCCAACTGTGGGAGAAGATTTTTCAAAATACATTAAAAACAAAACATTTTGAATATGATTTGAGCAAAAAGACTGGTTATCTATTAAAGTGTAAGACATCAAGATGATTTACCATAGTTTCGCAGTTATGGTTGGGGTAAAACTGCACACATCGCATGAGAAACTTGTCCTGTGAAAGACACATGATAGGGATTTTGAGTTATTAAACGTACCTTGTCTGCCTAAACTGGTCATTTTAGATGATGTTATAAAATGCAATGTCCTCACAAGTACAGTAGTACATGCCTGAGTGTGTGTCACACTATGCGTGAGATAGTAGACTCGTTGTGTGTGTCCGTCCCACTGGAGCCAGCAGAAGTCCTCTACGATCCTCTCTGCTGTTTTTAACAAACGCTCCGGATTTGCCATCACCTGGTTCACACAAACACATTCATATTCAGCTTTGTGGGCACAATGAATTCTTAATGCAAAGCTCCCCACGAGGGCACGAGACACAGAGTCGTTTATGGCTGGATAATGAGGTAGAACCATATATTCAAGGCACTGGGTTTAGTAAACAAATCACAACCTATTTACTTATTATTTACTGGATATTTGTGGAATTCAGACCTTTAAAAAACAGCACAGAACCCCCGGGCAAGACAAATTCTTTTGGGACTTTTTTATAAAGTAAGGAGCTGGATAAAGTAAAAAAGAAAAGTGGTGAATTTAGATTCTAACTCACCACTCTGTAACCCGCCTGTTTCGTCAGCATAACATGGTAGAGATCAACATCTGAAACACACAGAAGGATATCCATAAATACAACTGTATTCAATTATATGTGTCCCCCGAGAAGGCGGTTTTTTCCCCTCAAAATGTAAGAAAAAGACAGATTATGTCTCTAAATGTGATGATGTGTTTTGTTAGAGATTAGTGAAATATAGCCCACAGACACACTCACATCCGTCCTCAGTCAGCAGCAGCAGGTGGCTCTCCAGCACTGATCTCCTGTCAGTTTCTGCATGCAGGAACTGGAGGCAGAAAACATGAGTCAGCATCTCGAGGTTTACAACAGTTACCAGATGGAGGAGTTTATTTGCTGATTTCCATATTTTAATGCAGGCTTTAAACATTCTTGGCATTTATTTAAATTAGCGGTTTGGCAACTGGACGAGAAACACATGGTAAGGAACACGGGCAGCCAACAGTGGCTTAATAAGGTAAATAATACACAGAAAACTAAGAAAGAGAGATATGTAAAGCATGATTAAGTGAGTAAGAGAGGAAATGAAAATTACAAGCACAAACAGTAACAAGAATATGGCACAGATGCACAATAACTGCAACATCAGCTCCTGGCTGCAGTAAAACCTGCATGAAAGTGGCCAAAACACACACGCACACATACTATACATCACTTCAGGGGACATTACATTGACTTACATGCATTTCCTGGAGACTTATCCTAACCTTAACCAACACATGCCTAACCCTAACCAAGTCTTCACCCTAAAATGAATGATTCCCCTTATGGGGACCTCCAATTTGTCCCCATAAGGGAGGCGAGTCCCCACACGTGACTGTGTAAACAGATTTAGGTCCCCACAAGTATAGTAATGTTAGACACACACACACACACACACACACACACACACACACACACACACACACACACACACACACACACACACACACACACACACACACACACACACACACACACACACACACACACACACACACACACACACACACACACAACACACACACACCACACACACACACACACACACACACACACACACACACACACACACACACACACACACACACACACACACACACACACACACACACACACACACACACACACACACACACACACACACACACACCACACACACACACACACACACACACACACACACACACACACACACACACACACACACACACACACACACACACACACACACACACACACACACACACACACACACACACACACACACACACACACACACACACACACACACACACACACACACACACACACACACACACACACACACACACACACACAGTACCTGCACTTTGACCCTGCAGTCTACCGCCTTGAGGACTTTAGTGTTGTTGATGGGATGGATCTCGATCAGGAGGGTTAGACACTTGGATACTAAAACACACAATATGAGAAATGATTTGAATAAGGTAACGAGCAAGTTTAAAAAAAGGCGTTATGATGAAGAGATCTCGGGTGTTCAATTCAATTCAAAACCTTTATTTATCCAGGTAAAATCCCATTGAGATCAATGATCTCTTTTTCAAGGGAGACCTGCAGCAGTAGGTTCCACAAGAAGACATAAACAACAGAACAACAAAAGGACATCATACAGCAAAATGTACAGGGATTACAATTTACATATTTAACCACAAGTACAGGTACCAACAGCATCTGATTGTGTAGCATCCAACCGAGCTTTAAAAACATGTAGTGGTACTAGCTTGGTAATTTTCCATTCTTTTTGCAGACTGTTCCAAGTTAGTGGAGCTGCACATCTAAAAGCTTACTTGGTTTGAGGCGCTCCTCTCCTCTGGTGTTTTGTGCCAAGCTGACAGCTGGGAGGGCAAAAAAAGTACAGGCAAGGGGTCATGAGACTTCATTTGCATATATATATATATATATATATATATATTCTACACTAAATCAGCATTTCTTCAACTATGATCTGGCACCATTAATCATTAATATGCTAACAAACTTCCCATTCTTCTTTTGGGTTGCAAAATAATAATGTTATAGAGATACTTAACTGCTCCCTAGACGCTTAGATCATTTATTATTTAGACCCGAGTTTGGTCGCTCACTTAATTGCCTAATTAAGGGTCAGAGTTTCGCCTCATTTGCTGCTAACTATTTAATCTGTAAGTAAGAGAGGCTCACCTAACAGGGTCTCCTCCTTGTTCAGGGAGCAGCTGCTGACACACACCTGCTTGTCAAATGTGTACAGGAGCTGTTGGAGAGAAAGCACAGCCTCATGGGAAAATGCCAACACACACAAGCACAAAAATCAAAATCTGAAGGAGACACACACACAGACAGTACCTTGTTCTGTTTGGTGTTGGAGTCAAATTTCCCAATCCTGGTAGTCCCTGTTGCTCCCTATCAAAAGAAGGAACCCTCTAGTTACATGTAGGTCATTAAAGAGGCACTTTTCCCTTTCCTTTTAGGGTGTTATATATGTTTTCGTGCGTGTCAATGGTCTGCAAAGGCTAAAATCCCAAAGTTTTCTATTAGCTAGCGCTCCAATACATTGTACGTGATAGGCTAAGGGGCGGGACATCTCTAAGCGCTTGACCAATCACAACAGAGCCGGCCAGCTAACCAATCAGAGCAGATTGGGCTCTGGTTTCAGACAGAGGGTGAAAAGAGGTGCTGCAGCACAGGCAGTATGAGAAAAATAAAGAGCTTTTTGAACATTAAAGCATGGAGACATGTCACAGTAGAGACACAAAATACAAATATGAACATGAGCAGAATAGGGCCCCTTTAAATCAATCAGAAATGGATATTCCCAATTTGTCTCTAGACTGAGAAAACCTATTTTCCCACCATAACCACTTTGTTGTGTAGACCGCCACGCTTGATCTCCTTATGCTTGGTCTCCTTATTACCTCGGCAGACCTTGTTGATTATCCAGACAAGACTTGCTTGACTTCAAACCAGCAACTCAACACTATTTCGGGGTTCAGAGGATTTTAAATAAAAGGAAGGAAACTGCTCTGAAACCCAAGGCGCAGCCAGGCATGAATGGAGCTGTGAACCTTTCACAGAAAAAAGAGATTACTTCCTCTTTGCAGGCTGCCCACTGCCTATCATTAAAAATGAATGTTGTGCAGAGAAGCACAGTTCAGCACACAGAACGTTACCCCAAGGCTTCTGAAAATATGTCAAGCAGAAATATAGAGGACTCTGTATGTAAGAAAATATAATTTTATTTCATTTTGTGGTGTCCTGTTGGAGAAAATATGGGGGTTAATATTTAGCTCCCTGGGGCTTAAATGAGGGATGTGGACAGCTGGAACAGAATAGTTTTAAACTCTATGCATATGAATTTGTTCTAACATACTACAATATACTGAGTCAAAGAAGTGAGACCAATGCAGGCTGTAAACTAAACTGGAACAAGCACTAAAAAAGAAATGTTAAGCCTAATTACACTTGATTAATGAGTAAATTCCACAAGGAAACTATTCAATTTGCATTGCTGTCACTATGAATTTACCTTCCAGGAGTAAAGGATGCCTCCATCCCTCTCAATGTTTAGGATCCGGGTGTCCACTGCTCCAGAGTATTCTGCAGACACAGCATCATTATTATGAACCCATACGTCTCATCATGTCTGAACAACAGCATGCAGACTGCTACTACTCACACTGAACATATAGTGTTACGCCTGATGAGGATATAGTGTGTTCCCCTGTATAACAACTTATTATACATGTGTAAAGAGCCGAGGTGTGTGGGACAAATGTATTTTGAGGGAATCTATACATGTGCCACCACTGGGACTGAATGAGTTTTGGTGCATTTCCTGCAGAACCACCACTGTCAAGCATCACTTTACCACTGTAATCACATCTTTGTCACGACTTTTTTCTTAGTCCTATACTGGTAGCCTACTGAGATTGGCTACAGTGAAAATAAATAATATAAATGATATATTGTTTATATTATACAGTATTGTCTTTGGATAGAAGGTTCCGAGAGCATGCAACCCCATATATATATTTTTTATCTTTTAATTCCTACTTGTATCCATAGTTAGGATGTTTAACAGGAAATAATAACTTTTGTTTTGGTGTCCTTACAAGATATTTACAGAGGAAGTCTGAGGAGTAAATGGCTCCATCTACTGGAATATATCTACAAACTTTTAGCCACTCAATTGTTTCTAAAAGCTCCATTTGCTCAAATGAATTGACTTTGTATGTGATATTACGCAATTTCATAGCAATGACACACATGAATCATGTAGATAAATACTCTCTAGGCTCTTTAATAACAGTGACAGGTTGAACTGACACTGTTCGCTAGCTATTAGTCAAAGCTATTCAGTTATTACAAAACTTTAAAGAGTACCGATGACACCTGAACGCCTCACCTTTCACTCTGCAGACCGACGCTTCTTTCCTCAGAATGTCAGAAACAACATCTCTGTGCAGGTCAAACTTTTGCTTTAACTTCAGCATGTTTACACCAATCCTCAGTTGAAAATCCCTACTTTATTTAAAACACTCCGGAATAAGCTTGTTTCCTGAAGAGGCGGCTCCTGGCACCTGACAGCCGGTGTGCGTTCAGGCTCTGCATCATGTGACCATTTAACTACATGCTAATTTTGGCTAGTTGTTGCTGAAACTGAAAGCAGTAGTGTCCATGAGTAGTTCACATACAGCTTCCTCTTGTCTTTAGAAATGTATTGACATGCGGAAATGGCACTTTATCCAGTAATAAGCTCCTCCCTTCCCATGAGCAGAGTCGCTGCCATAAACCGAGGAAATCATCCGTCAAGCGGGTTGGAATCTCTCACCGTCCCGCTGAATGAGAGCACCATCCAGCCTCAGTATGGAGTCACAGGCAGGTGACACATATGATCAGTGGTAGAAACAGTACTTAGATGTTGTACTTAAGTCAAATAAGAACTTCTACAATGTTCAAATACTCAATTACAAGCAAAAATTATTATAATACTAATAAAGCGTTTATTAAAATAGCACTTTTCATACAACACATGCAGCTCAAAGTGCTTTACAAAATGGCGACACATCACAAGTTAAAAATAAACAACAAGAAATTCCCCTCGGATTATTTGTTAAGAACTTTAAAAGGTACATGCAGCAAAATATAAAATTGTATCAGGTTAATAGACACAAGGAGGTAAAATGTATGATAATGAAAATAAAAATAAATAATGATTTCTCTCTGACAGATAAGACACAAGACAACTGAGTCGATGCAACAATATAAAATATAAAACCCCATAAAACAAAGTGAACATATAGGTACAACAAAAATACAAATAAAAAGACCTATAAAATAAATAAAACAATATAAAGGTAGGTCAATAATAAAGACTAAAAGAACATTTAAAGTGGGGGGTTGTCGTTTAAAAATGTCCACTGAGTTGGCCTTAAAAGTCATGCATTTAAAGAGAATTACAACAATATCAGCATCAAAATATACTTTAAGGACAAACTAAAGTTTTATTTCTAACAAAATGATTGTAAAAAAAAACATTTGATTGAATATGTAAACAACTCAATCCCTTTAGGAGTAAGCCATATATTACAAAATCAGCTTGACAGTAATACTCTTGTGTTTTTATTTAAAGTTTCCTCTACTCTTTGTATGATAGGATTAATGATGAGCACATTTGAGGCAATTTAATGGGAAAACACGTTTTTGTCAATGAAATTATTCTTTATGACTTTATTTGGGGTCCTGTGTAGTTAGTGCACACAGTAACTGTTGTTAAACTTGCAAAAACACAGCCAAACGCTAAATAAATCCCAGAAATCGGGTTCAATATGCAGACAAATTGAACTCAAACATCGTAAGATATTTGAGGCCAACCAGATCAGATGACACTTGTCTTGGCTGTCTTCCTTCCAAGCCATTTTTTATTTTTTAATGTTTTTTATTTTGATGCAACATTCATGTATCAAGCTTCTTTTCCCATGTGTATTAAGCTTTTTATATATGCTATAAAACACACTCTCCTGCAGAGAAATGAATAATACAGAGTAATCATAAGTTAATTCTTGAATTGTTTGAAGTCTAAAATAACATCTGCTTGTCGGCTAACTAACTCAGATGTACATTTAAACTATAAAATGTATTTATAGTTATTAAATTGTATGCTGTTGAATTTTATAGCTGCATTAGTTTCCTTCCAGACAGCTCATTAAGACTATGCTCTCCAAAGAACAAATGGTAATAAGGGTGGCTTCCTCTAGCAACAGTTTTATTGCAGTAATGATCAAAATACATTAAGGTGGAGAACTCATTTACAATATAGCCGAGTTAAAAACAAACAAAAATACAATAAGGAATCCTAGGTACCAAGGCATCAGTGTTGCTGTGAAACATTTTTTAAAGGTATGGCATGAATTTATTAGAAATGCAATTTATTTTACTTTATGTATCTTGCCAAAGTACATTCAAATGAACCCTCATGTAATTTCTGATATTTTAACAAATGTTGATGACCAACACTGCTCCCTTCTGATGAGTTTTAAAACTGCATATAAGAGCCCATGTCTGAGCACTTCTGATGGAAAATCACTACTTTAATTCTTATTGTTCTATAAAAATAATAATGTCATTATGGAAATATGTCACATTTAATGCCATAACTTATTTACATTTATTTCTTGTCATACTGTATATGATCAGTTTCTCAGTTTCTCCACCAAATCTGGCGGCACACAATTTGACAGTTGTCATAATAAATAATGCCTCAAAATAAATGTCAAGATTATTTTGTAAAGTAATAATTTTATATCTTGTACTTACTGCTATAATATTTGTATTGTATGTGTCATTGCTAGTTACAGTTGCTTAGTTGCCAATTTAAATAATTTCCCAATCACATAGTTCTTCTAAATATGTATACAAATATATAACATAATGGTGGATGCGTTTCCATGGAAACGGCATATGGTGAGATCTCAGATTTGGCGTAGAGCTGTTGAGGCATGGACCGGTGATATACAAGTGAAGATTGGGGGACGATTGGACCGTGTCGATTGGACTTACAGCGACATCCTGTTTCATGGCAAGTAGTCTGTCGCCATGGCAACGGCATTTGATGACACCCCATAATACGCTTAGATGCATTGATGGCTGCATCGTTACCACACCTGCGAAGTTCTGGGCTGTTTGGAGTATTTTCACTGAAGTTATGAGAAAACCGTGTTTCAAGGCGAGCAATGTGTTGCCATGGCAACGGCTTTTGAAGAAATCTCAAAACTGTCCGGTAGATGTCTTCACGGCTGGACTGTTGGCACACTGCTATCTGAAGTCTATTGCTCTGAGCATGTCAGTTGGAGTGATGACACCATCGTGTTCCATTACACAGGTGTTTATAGTTGAGCTAACGAGGTGTGCAGAGGTCATAGGTTTCCATTGCTCTGAATGAGAGATAAACCTCTTACATGTGAACGTTTTGTGGAAGAACTGTAACAGATATCTGTGAAATTTCAAAACGTGAAGCATGTCAAGGAAGTTGAGTATCTGAAGTGTAATTTTTGTGTACTTTCGGGTTAATAATGTGGCCTTTTTGGCAGTTTAACTAAAGGTGTGCTGCCGTGAGGAAATATCTGCCTGAAATTACAATGGGCTTTAATGGAGGCATGTTGAACGTTTTTGTCACTTCATGCCCTCAAGAGGCATTTTGTTTAATTATTTTTGCTTAATTATTTGTCATTTTTCAAGCGAGATGTTGTCCTACGTTTGTCATGATACATGTCTCAGGAATGTAGGGTTTGGGAATTATGGCAGTTTTAAAAAAATATATGAAGGCAAATTTCAAGATGTTCTACCCTTAGCTGTGACATCACGCACTCTAGTGAAGAAAGCCTCTTTAACAAGGTCTGAACAATGTTTAATATCTCTAAAAGTAAGAATCAGATTTAAAAGTCGTTTACACGAATAATCCCAGAAAGATGTGTAACATTTTAAAGTTGGAATGAGGTTTCTGAGTGAAAGTATGAATGAACAGTTAGCAGTTGAAGTTGCATGAAGATTTGTTGAAGTCTGAAGATTTCCTCCATTGACTTCAATGTTAAAAATGTGATGAATTGAGTTTCTGCGATGTTCAATGCGGGAGGAGAAGAGGGCCAAAATACCGGCGGAATAATAATAATAAACTTTTCGTGCGTAGAATAACAGATAGTTGGAATGCTGTTAACACTGTTAACAGCATTCCCACTAAATAATTGAGTGCTTTTTCTATAGGGGCATACCCTTGAGTGTATTGCTTTCAATTAAATAATAACTTTATTAGCATGACCATAATGACATAGGACACAAATATGGGGGGGTGGAGCTCGATGCGAGTGAATTGTCTCCATATGTGGTCTTTCATAGTTTTTGATGTCTTCATTATTAATCTACAAAGTAGAACACATTTTAAATAAACAAAAACCATTGAATGAGAAGGTGTGTCCAAACTTTTGACTGGTAGGCCATATAAACCTATTGTTGACTATACATCTTCATTTATTTTATTTTTGCAGATTTATATTTCTGCAGAAACAAATCTGACCCAATTAGAGTGAGTGGTACAAAGTCACTTTTCTACAAATAGTGCATCCACCTATTACGTTCCTTAAATAGGATTAAACTATTCTACCAGCTGATATGGTGTACTGTTCTGAGTGGACAGGGTGAGTTTCATACATGAAACACTCATCTTGGCTGAAATAACAGGGGGATGCAAAACATATTTTTCTAGTTCTCTACCTGCGTTTTTGATTCTTGTTTTACTTTTATGCACCACGAGTCACGACACCAAGTCAAATTACTAGTAGGTGGTGTAAACCTATCTCGTAGTAAACCCGTTTCTGATTCAGAAGGGAGGCGTGTGGCGCAGTGGACTAGTGCGTTGATGTTCGGATCAGTGGGTCACAGGTTCAAACCCCACTGCAATCAGCATGTCGTTGTGTCCCTGGGCAAGACACTTCACCCCAAATTGCTCCTGTGGTGGTGTATTGACTAAGTCGCTTTAGATAAAAGCGTATAACAAGTAATGATGTAATGATTCTGATTCAGAAACCGGGATAGCTGACCGAGTAGAACCGAACCTCCCCGAGTGATGCCGGAGTTTCTGTGACGCCGGTCCGCACGCCCCTTCCCCCGCCCGGCTCTCTCAGTTCGTCCTTCCCCTGGTCCTTCCCCCCCAAACTCAGCTACACTACTGGAGCTGGAGAGTCCCCGAACCACAGCACTGAACCTACTGACAGCTGACCCACAAGGAGGGAAAGATGGAGCACAGAGACAGCGACTTCAGCATACTGTTAGCCACCGACTCATACAAGGTACAGTACTCATTTCTGATGGAGGAAAATACAGCATAAAGTCAAGGTGGTTGCATCACCGGTCCCAAGGCCATCTTCACTGTGGCCGGTCTCTCTCGGTTCACAGAAGGCCGAATTGGCACGATAAGGACAGGAAGATGGAGTACCACAATTCAGGAAGAGAGCATCCATCTTTAAGCCTCCTAACATATATAACGTATATCTAAAGCTGCTGGTTGTTACGTAGCCGGCGTTGCTAGTCACAGTGACATGAAGCTAGCGGTGTTAGCTAGCTAGCTCATGGGAAGCGCAGAAAGGAGGCAATGGAGATTGATATAAAAAAGAGCTAATATTAGCCACAAGCTAGCTACTGCTGTATTGATAGCCCGGCGATCTGATCTACACATGGACAAAGTCATTCAGTCTTATTCAAAAGCCCAGCCAGGCGTCATGTTAGCCGGCATGAAGCTACCAATGCCTCGCTTACGGGAAATCAAAACCGAAAGTTAAAATGAGTCATTTCTCTGTGTGCACCTCTAGGTTATCTGGATCCAAAGTCATGCGTAGAATTGGTACGTTTGGTCCCATAACAACGATTTGTAATAGTCGACTGCCTCAGGATTTGATGGCGAATGAAACAATGAGTAATGTTAAAGAGCCTGGCTGCAAACGCAACATGTATCCCGAGAATAAATGCACTTCTCGGAGTGTTTTATCTCACGTAGCAAGTGGTTTCCAGGCCGGTCTCCATGTTCTGCACAGTCATGACCGGTCAGTGGTGTGATGATGGGACAGAAGGGCAGAAATGACAGGAAGGGAGTCAGGACAAACAGAGGGTTGAGTTTAAATGGAAAATGGGAAGCTTAAAACTGAGGTTGATACTCATAACTGCGTAAATGGAGTCTGATTTAACTACATTACAAGAAAAGGTGTGATTATGTACTTTCTCAAAAAAAGCTGAAGCTCTAGAGAAAATGACTGGGAACTGAGGTTGGACTATTAGGCATCATCCTACTTATTGGAAAGTACCTCAAAAATGATTAATAAGATATATTATAAGAACTAAACTGTACTATTACTTGTCTAGGCCATCACATTATTGCATTGAAAGTCAGAGCTGGCACCAGGTAGTGCTTTATTTATATAACACATCTCTTAACAGGGTGATATGTTTTGAACCAGTGTCTATTTATACTCTTTTTTTGATTCTCAGCCAGCCATGCTGTGAGTGTGTGAGATTTTGTGAGGTCTTTTCATATCAGGTATATGAATCAATATGTAAAACAGGTGCTTTATCATGTAATGGAGCTACCAACGCTAAGAAAAAAAATAGTCTCCTTACACAGTAAAGACATCGTTTTTAAGGGATGTAGTACTTATATTCATAAAGGAAATTCCTTTGAGTGTAAGCCAAATAGTATGGTAATTATATTTTTTAATGTATATTTGTCTCCTGGAATCCATTTCCAAGATATATGTTCGCTTTCGGTTTTTATTTCTCGGGAGTGAAATGTTTTGGTTTAATTTTTTACAACGTTTCGGATATAGCATATCTCTATCATAAAAACAATGTCATGTCATTGTGATAAGGACATTTTTATCTACAAAAAGCAATTTGAGAACCATGATTTATCAAAGGTATCATATCCCCTTTTTGTAGACTTTGGGAAGTCTATTAAAAAGGAATAGAGAAAGATATATTAAAGACTTTCAAAGTGCCAAAATGCTTTTTTATGAGACTCAGTGGCAAACAGAAGCATTTGCTCTTGAAAGCTACCAGGTGTGTGTCCAATCTAAAGCAGAGCATTGCTGAAAAATGTCAAGATAATTAAAGGCTCAAGAGGAGCAGCAAATATCAGCTCAATGGGGAAAAGACTAAGGATTGATCAAATGTCATGTTAGGTATCAGGCGAGGCAAACCTGTGTTGTCGTACGAGGCTGGAGCGACTCTTTAAACACAAACACAGTGGTAAACAAAAAGCTGGACCTCTCAGTAAAGTAGGATCAGATGTGTTGAAAACCTGAGCCTATATATTAGGAAGTTAAATTAAAAGGCAGCTAGCTTAAACCTACATTTATGTAGTGTGCAACATTGTATTTTGTATAACCTTGATATACCAAATTCTCCAATTGATGAACTAGAGAAATAATAGTAAAACGTGTTTATTTGTGCACGAAAAATGTGACCTTTTGTCAACGGGTGCTGAAAATAATAACCTATCAAATATAAAAACTCCATAACCTTTATATAATTAACTCTGCCGTCATTTAGCAGCACAACATAAGTTAGAGAAGATATTGAAATGAGCTCTCCTATGTACTTGATTAGGAATAGTTTTGAATGAAAAAAAGGGACCACAAGAATCCAAATGTAATCTTGAGATACAAATATCAGTATGCCGGAAAAGTCATTTGTTTGTTCCAAAGCACAACAAATGCATTATGCTCAAAAATACCCGGATATCCGTCCCTACAGCGTGCAGTCGCATTTTGCAAAATGAAAGCCATTATGCTTTTTCGTCTCTTCTGACCAACGATCCTTTGCTTAGCAGACATATAAGCAAAAGTTCAAGGACCAAGAATGAAGTAGTGTGGTTGCGGTTGCATACAACAGCACATACTTTGTAAATACAGCTGCTGTATTATACTAGAAGTACAAATAAAACGTTTTTTTGATTTGGAGCCAAGCCATGTGTGCTTCGACTGTGCCATTGTGAGTGGCATGAATATGTTGTGTGTGCATGACTGTGCAATAACCTTTGTAACTATAGAAGCGGTATCATTTAATTGACCAATAAGACGCATACACTCTGTTCACATGACATGAAAACAAGCTGCACCTGGGTGCCTTTAAGTTTTGTCTGTTTTGAGAAGCTCAGCCCCAAAGCCAAACTCGCCTTTTGTCTTATTTAACAAAGCCGTGACCAAGTGTATTGTTGGTGTTAAGGGTCTCTCAGATGTACAGAGATATCATTGGTCGTGCACATTCTTAGAGTACCACAACACTAGTTTGTCGGCATATGACCACATTTATGCAACAGGACATTTTTCTGAAGCTTAGATCTAGAGAAGTACAGTGAGCGAGTGAGTAGGTAGAGGTCTGGGATTTGTGGGGGAAACATTTCCACAGTGGCTACAGTGAGGCTTTATCCTGTGACATTTAGCTAATAGGATACTCTCATTGAGCATTAGGCCAGCCGCTGCATGCTTCAGATGTTTGCAGAGAGACATCCGATCTGCCGCCAGATTAGGTGTCCAAACATTCCCCTTTTCAATGGCTTCCAATTCGATCTCCTGTCCAAGACACTGCATTCAATCCTCAAAGGGCAACAGAAGAATAATAAGCATTTTTTGAAGACTTTCTATATGATGTTATTCTTAATTGCTTCACCACCATCAGAGTTTAATAGTGCAGTGTAAGGAGGCGGATGGTAAACTTAGTCAGAAGATAAAGAGGTGACACTTAACGTTAATCTGAGTCAACTTCTCTCTAGGCGAGTTCAAGTTGTATAATGATTATTTCCATCCATTCAAGTTGTCCATAAAAAACCTGGAAATGACAATCGCAACCCAAACTACGTCTTCAAAGGTCTTGCTTTAGTCCAAACCCCAAAGACATGGAGTTTAATATAGTTTAAGTATCGAATCCTCAAAATGTAACTGGCAATCTTAATCATTTTTTTAACACTAGAGTTACTGTTGCAGATTTCTGGGAATCACCGAAACCTCAAGATGTATTTGGAGGCTAGTTAAAGACTAGCATATCAGAGCATTTTTCACTGACTGTATGTGAACTCTAAATGAGCCAAAACCAGGAAGTTATCTGGCAGAAAACCAAAACACGCGCCAATGAGCTTCGGGAAACTGTAGAGTCTCTGGATTTGTCAGCACAAACGACTCCTTTAAGAAAACACACAAGTAAAGTCACACCTAAAACATTGAGTATGAATTTGTGCAGCTTCAATAAAACCCTATGACCAAGACAGTGTGATTTAATATCAACTACGTTTCACCTTCCTTCTTATTACATAATTTCCCATTTTTTGATGCTATAATGTTGCATAATGAGAAGGAAAGTGAGACCGAGTTGATTTTGAATCACACAGAGATTTATTGAAGAAGATCAGAAAATGGTGATTATAAGATAATGCATGAAGAGGTCTGGATAGTGCAGCTTGCAAATTAGACATGGTTACATATTGTGTGTGTTTGTGTATCTCCGTGGGCATGTCGGCCAGGGAATGCGTACACACACGTGGTCAGGCGCAGTGTCATGTTGTGTGACACTCGACTCTATTTGAGTCCACGAACGGACAGAGACAGGGTCAAAGAAACTGAGTAGTTCATTGACATTTCATTCAAACTAGGAAATAACTATTTTGATCCTCGAATGCCTACTTTTCTAGATTGTGATCTATACTTTTCCTGTGCTTGCGACATAAATCAAGTATTTAGCAACCCATGACTTATGTTAACCCTTGTTTGATCTTTTATGTCCTCCTTTATCATTTCTATGAAGTATAATTCCCTAGATGCGACTGTAAGATGTACGTTTAATGTCCACTGAATGCAGCTTATCACAGATTGAGCCCTTGCCGTCTCTGATTCTAAATCTATTGCAGGTAAACTATTGAAAGAGTCTGAAGATCCCATTACAAAACAAGTCAATTATCTGTAGCCGTTCCCATCAATCTGTGGACCTTCTTCTGGAAGTTGACCGTGAGATGCCCCGGTGTTCTCAGTGGAAATCCCTGGGTTCATTTTGGATTGAATTCTCGACCAGATAGCTCCAGCTGACTGTCTTCTGCTCTCTGTGTGGTACACTTCCCCTCATCGGGTGAGGAACAAGCCTGGGCATGTCTTACACACTTTCTTTTGTCTGTCAGTTGACAGTCGATAAGCAGATCACTAGAAACACACACCACTGATTGTGGTAAGGGAAAAGATCTTATTTGACTTAACACAATATATTGAATGATGGGTGTTTTGTTGAACTAGAGCTCTAATCACTGATAAAATAAACAAAAACGTCTTTGCTCCAGCATCCTTGAGTTGTGACCGTGAATAGCTCCGTCTGTTGTAATTGAACTGAATTCGAAGTCTTTGAAAATAACTTTCGTTGTTGCGTATGCAGCCCAAAACTGCCTCGGCGTCCGACAACATATGTGATAAAGACTTATATTTGCATTTCATACTACTCCATGATATCTAGCAGCTTTAGGCGGTGCTTACACGAGAACGAAACGGGTTGTATCCGCTACTTTTCTCTCGCGTAGAACACGAGGCCGTAACGGAACCGCGGAAACGGACCCCGCAAACGATAACGGGTCTCAAGGTGGATAGATCTGCAATAAACTGCTAAAAATAATCGGTCTAATCCCCTTTATGTTTTCTTTGTCTCTGCAGGTCACGCATTACAAACAGTACCCCCCCAACACGAGTAAAGTGTACTCCTACTTCGAGTGCCGTGAGCGGAGGACCGATCCCACCAAAAGCAGAAAAGTCAAATATGACAAAACCGTGTTCTACGGCCTACAGTACATCCTCAACAAATACCTGAAAGGTCAGTCTCGATTTACAATGAAATGATGCCTCTAAAACTTCCGCCTGTTTTGTGATGTAGTTTCACATGTTTGTCAGATCGAGCTGCTCACCCTCTGTTTGCAGACATCACCACACGCTGCATACTTAGTTACCCCTTGAGCAACAGCCGCTGAAGCCAGGTTGAAATGACTTTGGCAGCTTTTAAATGAATTCTTCATGTTGTTGTGCTAATAGAAATGGTGCTTCCAGTCAACTAAACAAGTCAACTACGGGAGCACTCTGTCCTGCTGTTGTCCAGGCCTTTTATGATGCGCTATTTGTCTCCGTGGGAGCCTTTTTTCCAGGACAAGGTCACAAGTAGGTGAAGGTCATCTGCAGAACCGCTCTAGATTCAGTGCATTGCTTGAGGACATTTCCAACATGGCCGGTGCCTTTCTATTGTGGCCTGCGAGAGACACTCCTGTTTACAACAAGGTGCTTCAGGATGATTAGCAGCACAGAGCCAGCAGGTAAGAAGGAAGCGATAAGCGAGTATAATGCATCGCTTCAATTAACTAGTTTTAAAGGTGGATGTTTGTCGGCGTCATCCCGAGGGCCATGAGAGAGAGAGCAGGAGAAGGAGTCAAAAGAAAGAAGGCATGCATCTCCCCCCCCTCCTGTCTCTTAAGAGGATTTCACGGTGCGGTAGCAGAGGTGCGGGGGAGACGGAGAGACAGGCAGAACAGAGGGAGACAAAAGCACAGCTGCTCTCCACCGTACGAGGCAGAAACACCAGCTGTCTGCACACGGCGTCCCTCACAGCTCAATGAGGAGCACGGCCGTTAGATCCCCCGATCCTCCTGCTTATGGACCCAAAAGGGTGCATCGTGACTGAAACATGGAGTGCATTGTAATCTTCTCTCACTGTACTTTAGTGAAGGTGCAGGAGGAAACGTAAAAGTAGGAAAAAGGAACCCGTTTACCATAAGATTTTAAAGAAACGTCATTAAGAGATGTTTTACTTTAAGGGAAAACCATCTTTTCTTTTTTTAAGGTTTTTATTCACTCTCTCATTTTATCTTTGATGTTGCCAGGCAACCAACAAAAGGCATGAGTCCTGCAGACATCCCCCTGTATCACATCACATTACATTACATTGCATTTAGCTGACGCTTTTATCCAAAGCGACTAACAATAAGTACGTTCGTCCAACAAAATACAACTTAATGATTTAAGACACAACAGAAGAGACATTATTATTATTATTAGCTTTGAACAGAGCCATGCTAGCTGTTTGCCTTTAATACAACAATATCAAGCTTTGTTTATATTGTCTCTGTTTTGGTTTGTTGTGTGCAACCGTTTCCATGGTCTAAAAACTTGAAAGGAGGTACATTTGTGTGTTTGAATAAAGAGGCATTTTCAGCTCTAATTGAATTACTACAGAGGACGGTAGCGTTCCAGTCCCTTGACTCTATCGCTTTCTGAACCTCCTCTCTCTCTCTCTCTCTCTTTGCCCCTCCTCCTCTCCAGGAAAGGTCGTGACCCCAGAGAAGATCCAGGAGGCGAAGGAGGTTTACAGAGAACACTTCCAGGATGATGTTTTCAACGAGAAGGGCTGGAACTACATCTTGGAGGTAAGAGACTGCGCCGACAAATCTTTGTTTCAACATAATACTAGTAACGAGTTGTCGTGCATATTAGTGAGATTCCACAGGATACTATTTTAAAGGTTTATGGAGGGGAACGTTGAAACTAGATAATTATACTGTGGTGCTAAGACACTTTAAAGCTCACCTATTATGCAAGATCCACTTCTTCACGTCTCTTCTACATCAACATGTGTCCCTCTTCTTCATGTCTCTTCTACATCCATGTGTCCCCTCTTCTTCATGTCTCTTCTTCATCAACATGTGTCCCCTCTTCTTCATGTCTCTTCTCTCAACATGTGTCCCCTCTTCTTCATGTCTCTCCTTCATCAACATGTGTCCCCTCTTCTTCATGTCTCTTCTACATCAACATGTGTCCCCTTTCTTCATGTCTCTTCTTACATCAACATGTCCCCTCTTCTTCATGTCTCTTCTACATCAACATGTGTCCCTCTTCTTCATGTCTCTTCTACATCAACATGTGTCCCTCTTCTTCATGTCTTCTTACATCAACATGTGTCCCCTCTTCTTCATGTCTCTTCTACATCAACATGTGTCCCCTCTTCTTCATGTCTCTTCTACATCAACATGTGTCCCTCTTCTTCATGTCTCTTCTCATCAACATGTGTCCCTCTCTTCATGTCTCTTCTACATCAACATGTGTCCCCTCTTCTTCATGTCTCTTCTACATCAACATGTGTCCCCTCTTCTCATGTCTCTTCTACATCAACATGTGTCCCTCTTCTTCATGTCTTTCTACATCAACATGTGTCCCCTCTTCTTCATGTCTCTTCTACATCAACATGTGTCCCCTCTTTCATGTCTCTTCTACATCAACATGTGTCCCCTCTTCTTCATGTCTCTTCTACATCAACATGTGTCCCCTCTCTTCATGTCTCTTCTACATCAACATGTGTCCCCTCTTCTTCGGTCTCTTCTTCATCAACATGTGTCCCCTCTTCTTCATGTCTCTCTACATCAACATGTGTCCCCTCTCTCATGTCTCTACATCAACATGTGTCCCCTCTTCTCATGTCTCTTCTACATCAACATGTGTCCCCTCTTCTTCATGTCTCTTCTACATCAACATGTGTCCCCTCTTCTTCAGTCTCTTCTACATCAACATGTGTCCCTCTTCTTCATGTCTCTTCTACATCAACATGTGTCCCTCTTCTCCATGTCTCTTCTACATCAACATGTGTCCCCTCTTCCTCATGTCTCTTCTACATCAACATGTGTCCCCTCTTCTTCATGTCTCTTCTACATCAACATGTGTCCCTCTTCTTCATGTCTCTTTACATCAACATGTGTCCCCTTCTTCATGTCTCTTCTACATCAACATGTGTCCCCTCTTCTTCACGTCTCTTCTACATCAACATGTGTCCCCTCTTCTTCACGTCTCTTCTACATCAACATGTGTCCCCTCTTCTTCATGTCTCTTCTACATCAACATGTGTCCCCTCTTCTTCAGTCTCTTCTACATCAACATGTGTCCCCTCTTCTTCATGTCTCTTTACATCAAACATGTGTCCCCTCTTCTTCATGTCTCTTCTACATCAACATGTGCCCCTCTTCTTCACGTCTCTTCTACATCAACATGTGTCCCCTCTTCTTCGTCTCTTCTACATCAACATGTGTCCCCTCTTCTCATGTCTCTTCTACATCAACATGTGTCCCCTCTTCTTCATGTCTCTTCTACATCAACATGTGTCCCTCTTCTTCATGTCTCTTCTACATCAACATGTGTCCCCTCTTCTCATGTCTCTTCTACATCAACATGTGTCCCCTCTTCTTCAGTCTCTTCTACATCAACATGTGTCCCCTCTTCTTCATGTCTCTTCTACATCAACATGTGTCCCCTCTTCTTCATGTCTCTTCTACATCAACATGTGTCCCCTCTTCTTCATGTCTCTTCTACATCAACATGTGTCCCCTCTTCTTCACGTCTCTTCTCACATCAACATGTGTCCCCTCTTCTTCAGTCTCTTCTACATCAACATGTGTCCCTCTTCTTCATGTCTCTTCTACATCAACAT
>NW_022991506.1:0-17500 GCF_902827175.1 Gymnodraco acuticeps
CGAATCACATGGAGGTTTTCATTCCTGTATATTTTGTGGTTAGGGTTGACCTCTTTTGGTGTGTAATGAGTGTGTTTACATGCATGTGGATGAGGCTTAATCAGCGGCTAAATGTTGATCTATTTCCAGAGGTGGGGAAGTAACTAAGTAAATGTACTCAGTACTTAAGTATAATTATGAGGTACTTGTACTTTACTTGAGTATTTCCATGTTATGCTACTGTGTACCTTTGCTCCACTACATGTATTTAATCCCTTTAGTTACTTCACAGATCTGGATGAATGATGTGAAATCTAATCAAGTGTTGAATCAGACTTTAGCTCCACCTGGAGTAAATCCACCAGCTACCCTGCAGTATACAAAGTCCTTCAAACTAGCTGCACCTTCACCAGCTTTGAGAACACTTTCATGATCAATCATTATAAAACATATCATAGATATTATTCTGAAATGGACCAATCTGCACAACGACTACTTTTACTGTCTTTCACTATATTTAGATGAGAATACTTTTCTACTTTCACTTGAGGAACATTTTGAATGCAGGACTTTTACTGTAACAGAGTATTCCTACACTCTGGTACTTCTACTTTTACTCAACTACAAGATCTGAGTACTTCTACTTTTAGTAGTACAAGATCTCAGTACTTCTACTTTTACTCAAGTACAAGATCTGAGTACTTCTACTTTTAGTAATACAAGATCTGAGTACTTCTACTTTTACTAAAGTACAAGATCTGAGTACTTCTACTTTTACTGAAGTACAAGATCTGAGTACTTCTACTTTTACTGAAGTACAAGACCTGAGTACTTCTACTTTTACTGAAGTACAAGATCTGAGTACTTCTACTTTTACTCAAGTACAAGATCTGAGTACTTCTACTTTTAGTAGTACAAGATCTGAGTACTTCTACTTTTACTCAAGTACAAGATCTGAGTACTTCTACTTTTACTCAAGTACAAGATCTGAGTACTTCTACTTTTACTCAAGTACAATATCTGAGTACTTCTACTTTTACTGAAGTACAAGATCTGAGTACTTCTACTTTTACTCAAGTACAAGATCTGAGTACTTCTACTTTTACTCAAGTACAAGATCTGAGTACTTCTACTTTTAGTAGTACAAGATCTGAGTACTTCTACTTTTACTCAAGTACAAGATCTGAGTACTTTTACTTTTACTCAAGTACAAGATCTGAGTACTTCTACTTTTACTCAAGTACAAGATATGAGTACTTCTACTTTTACTCAAGTACAAGATCTGAATACTTCTACTTTTACTGAAGTACAAGATCTGAGTATTTCTACTTTTACTGAAGTACAAGATCTGAGTACTTCTACTTTTACTCAAGTACAAGATCTGAGTACTTCTACTTTTAGTAGTACAAGATCTCAGTACTTCTACTTTTAGTAATACAAGATCTGAGTACTTCTACTTTTACTGAAGTACAAGATCTGAGTACTTCTACTTTTAGTAATACAAGATCTGAGTACTTCTACTTTTACTGAAGTACAAGATCTGAGTACTTCTACTTTTACTGAAGTACAAGATCTGAGTACTTCTACTCTTACTGAAGTACAAGATCTGAGTACTTCTACTTTACTGAAGTACAAGATCTGAGTACTTCTACTTTTACTCAAGTACAAGATCTGAGTACTTCTACTTTTACTCAAGTACAAGATCTGAGTACTTCTACTTTTAGTAGTACAAGATCTGAGTACTTCTACTTTTACTCAAGTACAAGATCTGAGTACTTCTACTTTTACTCAAGTATAAGATCTGAGTACTTCTACTTTTACTCAAGTACAAAGATCTGAGTACTTCTACTTTTACTCAAGTACAAGATCTGAGTACTTCTACTTTTAGTAGTACAAGATCTGAGTACTTCTACTTTTACTCAAGTACAAGATCTGAGTACTTCTACTTTACTCAAGTACAAGATCTGAGTACTTCTACTTTTACTCAAGTACAAGATCTGAGTACTTCTCACTTTTACTCAAGTACAAATCTGAGTACTTCACTTTTACTCAAGTACAAGATCTGAGTACTTCTACTTTACTCAAGTACAAGATCTGAGTACTTCTACTTTTACTGAAGTACAAGATCTGAGTATTTCTACTTTTACTGAAGTACAAGATCTGAGTACTTCTACTTTTACTGAAGTACAAGATCTGAGTACTTCTACTTTTACTCAAGTACTAAGATCTGAGTACTTCTACTTTTACTGAAGTAGCAGATCTGAGTACTTCTACTTTTACTCAAGCACAAGATCTGAGTACTTCTACTTTTACTCAAGAACAAGATCTGAGTACTTCTACTTTTACTCAAGAACAAGATCCCGAGTACTTCTACTTTTACTCAAGAACAAGATCTGAGTACTTCTACTTTTAC
Organism: Gymnodraco acuticeps; assembly: GCF_902827175.1. Taxonomy (NCBI): domain Eukaryota; kingdom Metazoa; phylum Chordata; class Actinopteri; order Perciformes; family Bathydraconidae; genus Gymnodraco; species Gymnodraco acuticeps. Next base: position 2,393 of record NW_022991506.1, read on the forward strand.
TCAAGAACAAGATCTGAGTACTTCTACTTTTACTCAAGAACAAGATCTGAGTACTTCTACTTTTACTCAAGTACAAGATCTGAGTACTTCTACTTTTACTCAAGTACAAGATCTGAGTACTTCTACTTTTACTCAAGAACAAGATCTGAGTACTTCTACCACCTCTGTCTATTTCTCAAGTATTTATACAGTAATGTAAAATTGAACTTGGCAGTATTTTCAGACGTTTCTTGAACTGTCTGTGGCAGTATTTGCGGCAGTGTTTACGATGTGAAGACTTTAAGACCTGATTAATCTTTTGAGTCCAAATGTCAAAGAAATGTTCCCATTGTCTGTTCCGCAGGGTTTTTAGTTTTCTTGTTTTAAAGTAGCCCTATTATGCTCAATTCCAGGTTCATATTTGTACTTCGTGCCTCTTTTAGCCCATCTATGGGGTTGGAGCTCTTATATTGTTCTAAATTGTGTTTAAATAGAAATTGCAGTACATAATAAATGATACATACAGTATACATGATGTGTACATACTGGGAGTTAGAGGGAGTGATATTGGGTGTGTGATGCTTTATGGACCTACACACACACACACACACACACACACACACATACTTTGACGTCGCCGTGGTAATGACGGCTACAGGTGTTGAGAGCAGGCTCCTCATCGCCATGGAGACAATCAGCTGTTCACGCTTCAGCTTCTCTGAAAGCGAGGCAGCTCAGGCATCATGCTGAGTCACATGCACACACACATACACACACACACACACACACACACACACACATGCGACAACTCTATAGAAAAGTGTATACACATATCCATACACCCGTGTTTCTCTATACAAACAGATGCACACACACACCTTCTCGTAAATGAACACACACACTAATGACACATTTAGTCGTTGTACTGAGACGTGTCAAAGTTATAAATTCACTTGACGAAGAGACAAGAAAGACATTCTCCAGGTGTGTTCACTTAGTTTACCTGGTAAGACTTTTTGCTCAATACTTATGTTGCATCAAAATATGGGTTGTAAAAAACCCTATTTGCACCTGCTCTTGTGTTTTACAATTACAAAGTCTGTTGGAGCGTTTTATTGAATATTTCTGGTCGGAAACTGAGAATAATGAAGCTGTATTTCTCTGGTATTTAAATGTTGATCTTGAATTAAATATATATGTATAACATGGTGCTGAATCCAAAAGTCTGTATTTCTGTAGCATTTCTTACTTTCTAAATGAAGTTTGGCAGTATGTTGTGAATTATTAACAATTAAATCTGGTATGTAGTAATTATGAAACTAAGCTTTGCATAATTTTGTCAACTATTTATCATCTTAACATTTCATTTGCAGTGTTTTATGAATACATTTGAAAGTATTTTGGTGTTTACTATCATTCATGACTCAGCTTGCTGTTGTTTACCTCCTCTTACGCGTGAATTGAACGCAGTATTCCTGTGGAGTTACGGTTCACTGTACTACTCGTGAGTGTTTCGGACTCAGTTCCAACTCTTCAGGGACTCAAATACCCAGAATGCCATTGCGTGTATTCAATTTGCGGTGAGGGTTACATCAGAGGCATTAGTTTGGGGAGTGAAAGAGGAAGAGTGTCATCCCTCCATCTGGTGTCAAGAGGTCATCATCAGACTCCAGTGTGTGTGTGTGTGTGTGGGTGGGTGGGTGGGTATGTGAGGATCACAGCATGTGTTTCCCATCTGGTTCCACCCATTCCCTCAGCGCTGAGTTCATGCTGACCTATTTCCCTCGTCTTGTCTTTATTTCTTTCTTTCATTTCTTTATTAACTCTTTCTTTTTTTCTAGCAGCCAAAATACATCTTCCTCTCTCTCTTCATCACTCTTATCATTTCCTCCTTTCGTCCATTCATCCCTCCTTTACTTTCGTCAGTGTGACACAACACGTTGGCCTCGTGTGTGTGTGTGTGTGTGTGTGTGTGTGTGTGTGTGTGTGTGTGTGTGTGTGTGTGTGTGTATATATATGTGTGTGTGTGTGTATATATGTGTGTGTGTGTGTGTGTGTGTGTGTGTGTGTGTGCGTGTGAGGGACACCGTCATCTTTCCCCGGCTGGATGCCACACACATGTCGTCAGCCGCCATCTTTTTCTACAGGTGCTGCCTGTCAATCTGCAGCGACAGATAACCAGCACATGTAATGTAATCTAATTATAAGCCTTACAATCCAATTAGTCTTTTAGTGGAGAGTAAATCCTTCAATGGGGGGTGAGATCGTTACATTAGCTTCCCTGCCAATTTACACACAATGAGTTTTATTTTCCTGTTGCGATCTGCTTGTAATCTCCTTTTTTTTTATTATACAATCTTCCCCTTGTTGCCAGAGAATTCCTGAAACAAGGGAGCAGAATTGGAAACAAGTGGGATTACCTCACTCTGTTGGCTCGGGGGTTTTCCCTCGCTGAAGGTGGAAAACAACGATACAAAACTGAGCTGAGTGGTGCAGGAATGAGTCCTAAATCCTGATCTCAAAGTCAATTGTTTTCTTGAAATAGCCTGAAATAAGATCTGAGGTTAACACAAGCTGAAGAGATTGTAACGCCTTTTTCTACGACATAAAACACATCAGTAACCGGTTAATTTAGAAACGGTGGTTGCTAACAAATGTCTAAATGAGACGACTAAACATCATCACGCCAAACATTAGCCTCCTTTAGCTTAGCGGTGGTGACGTGAAGTCATGTGACCGTGCTGTAGTCCCTTTATAGCCCAACATTAGCCACCTTTAGCTTAGCGGTGGTGACGTGAAGTAATGTGACCGTGCTGTAGTTCCTTTATAGCCCAACATTAGCCACCTTTAGCTTAGCGGTGGTGACGTGAAGTCATGTGACCGTGTTGTAGTTCCTTTGTAGCCCAACATTAGCCTCCTTTAGCTTAGCGGTGGTGACGTGAAGTCATGTGACCGTGCTGTAGCTCCTTTATAGCCCAACATTAGCCTCCTTTAGCTTAGCGGTGGTGACGTGAAGTCATGTGACCGTGCTGTAGTTCCTTTATAGCCCAACATTAGCCACCTTTAGCTTAGCGGTGGTGACGTGAAGTCATGTGACCGTGTTGTAGTTCCTTTGTAGCCCAACATTAGCCTCCTTTAGCTTAGCGGTGGTGACGTGAAGTCATTGTGACCGTGCTGTAGCTCCTTATATAGCCCAACATTAGCCTCCTTTAGCTTAGCGGTGGTGACGTGAAGTCATGTGACCGTGCTGTAGTTCCTTTATAGCCCAACATTAGCCTCCTTTAGCTTAGTGGTGGTGACGTGAAGTCATGTGACCGTGTTGTAGTTGCTTTATAGCCCAACATTAGCCTCCTTTAGCTTAGCGGTGTGACGTGAAGTCATGTGACCGTGCTGTAGTTCCTTTATAGCCCAACATTAGCCACCTTTAGCTTAGCGGTGGTGACGTGAAGTCATGTGACCGTGCTGTAGTTCCTTTATAGCCAACATTAGCCTCCTTTAGCTTAGCGGTGGTGACGTGAAGTCATGTGACCGTGCTGTAGTTCCTTTATAGCCCAACAGTAGCCTCCTTTAGCTTAGCGGTGGTGACGTGAAGTCATGTGACCGTGCTGTAGTTGCTTTATAGCCCAACATTAGCCTCCTTTAGCTTAGCGGTGGTGACGTGAAGTCATGTGACCGTGCTGTAGTTCTTTTATGGCCCAACATTAGCTTTTTGCTGCAAAAATCATAAAGTGGTGTTAATATGTGGAGATTATCCAATTGTTTGTTTGCCACATAAATTGCTTTTTGTTGAGGGAGCCCTTGTGATGCTAATTTCCAGGTTGGCCTATAAAGATATGTCAAAACAGCACTTCCCTTTAGTGACTAGGGCAGTGTGTCATGTGACAAAACATTAATAAAAACACATCTACCAAATCACAAAATCTAATGGAAAATCCCATAGTTGTATGTAGTACATTGATAATACATACATTTACTGCAGAGAAATGTTTCCAACTGGTGGGTGACATGCCGATCTTTGTAGGGATGGCAGTAAGTTTGTAGTGACCCTTCGGGCTTTCCATATCCTTACAACTTCCCGAGGTCGGAAGTTGGATATTACGAGGAGCACTTGAAGGCAGCATCAGTCTTTTCATGCACTCCCTCAGTGTCTCCCTGAGCGCTATCATTCATCCCATTCAGCTTCCTGCCCTATAAATATTTGAGCAGCCCCATTAGCGGGTGAGGTAATCTCAACACACACACACACACACACACTCTCACACACACTCACGGAGGACGTAGTAGTGCCTAATAGTCTTGTCGGAGCGCTAGGCCCCGAAGCTAACGGGCTAATTAAGAGCGAAACAGGTTTAACGAGTTTAGACTTGTTCATTAAAGCAGAAACCTGATTAATTAACAGTCGAGGGGGATAGTTCGTTAACGAGTCGCGTGTGATTAATTAAAACTACCCACGACGGAAAGTATAACTTTAAATGGGGACAAAAAGGTAAAGAGTGATTGCTACCACCGGAAGGAGGGGATGAAAGGGGAGGAAGAATGCATTGAAAAAATATAAGAAGAAGCAGAATCAAGAGAGAGGAGAGAAAGTGGACGAATTGGATTGAGAGAAAGATAGATTAAAAGAATGATGTGAAGAATAGTGAAAAGTAATAGGAGGTAAAGGGAGAAAGGTAATATAAAATATATGTTAACCCTTAGATGCCCTTAGACTAGAGTGACTGGACCCTACACTCTTCCATAAGTGGGTCAAAAAGGACCCGCATTAGAATAATATGTGTTTTTATGCCATTTTTGGTTAAGAAAAATCACTTTTACAATATTTAGTATTATATTTTGGTTCACACTAGAAATATTTTACATTTAGTTGTTCACTATTTATAATTGTAGACCTTTTTTTTACATTTTGAAAAAAAAACGAAATTCCATAGAAAATGCATGCGGGTCATTTTTGACCCACTTGTGGAAGCTTGGCGTAGAAATACGAAAACTACAATTTCTTAAAATGTATAGAATGTACATTTAAAATGTGAATGGCCTGATATCCAAAACATGTTTTTTGAGGAATAGCTGGAATATGAAATGATAAAAAAATGCAATTACATACTTCAAGAAAACCACCTCACCGGGTCAAAAAAGACCCACTTATACATCTAAGGGTTAAGGGGGACATATTACGCTCAATAGCTTCATATTGGTATTTAGAGACCTACAAGAAGCAGCCTCTTGAAGAGATTCTGAGAGGGAATAAATGTGAAAACACAGCAAAGAAAGGAGGAGAAAGAGAAAAATGGACATTGTTCCAACAATTGAGAGAGGGAGAGAGGTGGCAGAGGTCAACAAGACATGAAGACAAAGACATCATGGAGAGTGAAACAAAGGCTTAATACAACAACCTCTCACTCTCTCACACACACACACACACACACACACACACACACACACACACACACACACACACATGGCTCTTTGTGTCGGTGGTGAAGAGGCCGAGTCGTGTGATCTGCTCCCATCGTTGGAGATTTGAGGTGAGGGGAATTTAACCTCGAGAAGGAATGGTCCAATCCGGAAGAGTAAAAGACAAGCGTGAATATGTCCAAAGAAGTCATTAAGCTACGGCTTCACTGGGTATTTTTAAAATCTAATTCAGATGGAAAGTACTGTCCAGCTACGTTGAGAATGTACTTATTTACTTCTGCTTGTGCTAATATTTGCTCATTAGGATTTGTATTTCTTCCCATTGTAATCAGACTCAACTACTGTCTTCATTTGTTTTCTTGTTTTAAAAAAAAAGGTTATTTCAGAAGGGTTTTGTAATGTTTAATGTTTTATAAACCCTCACAGTGGCAAGGTGAAGTTTAGAGAGACTATGAGACATTAATGTACACAATTATTTAGTTTTTCATTCCTGCACATATTTTATTCCAATTCTATTTCTACGATTTTAATCATATTCAATTTAAATACTGCAATATTTTACTATATTCTTCATATTTTTTAATGTTATTATAGTTTCTTCTAATAGTTTTCTATCTGTGTTTTTCATTTTTGTTTTATTTTAATGTATGCACCACAACACCAAGTCAAATTCCTCGTATGTGTTAACCTACCTGGTGATTAACCTGGTTCTGATTCTGATTCTGAAGTGCTATGAGGGTCGCTTTTTAGAAAGTAAGAGAGCGTAGTGTTGGTGAGGAGAAAGGAGGGATAGTGACAGGAACAATAAATCAGAGAGTAAAATAAGAGAGAGAGAAATGAGGGGGAATGTGAGGTGAAAACAGACACAAAGGTAAGGTAAGGTGAGGTTGGAAAGAGAGACAAAGCCAGAGAGGATCATGGGAAAAGTGCCGGCTGTGAAGGGGGAGCAGGTGCTGCGCCTTCATCTGTTCCTACGGTGTGTGTGTGTGTGGTGTGTGTGTGTGTGTGTGTGTGTGTGTGTGTGTGTGTGTGTGTGTGTGTGTGTGTGTGTGTGTGTGTGTGTGTGTGTGTGTGTGTGTGTGTGTGTGTGTGTGTGTGTGTGTGTGTGTGTGTGCCCTCACAGACAAAGAGTGAGACAAAACAGTAGTATGGCCTGCAGGAGTTAATGGTAACACTGTCACATTGAATAAGTGTGTGTATGTTTTTGGGAGTGTTTTTCGCCTCCCTTATGGGGACATAATGGAGGTCAGGGGAATCATTAATTTTAGGGTGAAGACTTGGTTAGGGTAAGGGTTAGGGTTAGGCATGTGTTGGTTATGGTTAAGGTTAGGATAAGTCTCCAGGAAATGCATGTAAGTCAATGTAATGTCCCCTGAAATGATGTATACATGGTATGTGTGTGTGTGTGTTCATTTGAGTGGAACAGTTGATTTGTTGATATGTATATTTTTCATATAACACCAGATGCATCTATTATATTAAACCAATATGTTTTTGTCATGATATCAACTGTAACATTTACTTTTAAATAAGGAATGCAAACTTTGTTACTTGTACTTTATTGTGAAAGGGTGACGACAGGAAACTGATGGCACATCGTGTGTGCGTCGTTAAAATAGACACACCCTTTATTCTATCTTCCCTTAATGTATATCACTTTATGATTTACCTTGTCGTTAGTCGCCCCTGAATGTTTGTATTTTTAAGTTCCATTATGTCATCAGTTGTGCCTGTCCATCGCTGTTCGGAACAAGCCTAAATCTTGGTTTTTGGTATTGTTGCTACAGATTTCTCGAGAACCGGAAATCCAAATGACTTCAAACTTACCAATGCACTTCCTTGGGTCTTGAGCAATTGACCCTCCAAGTGTGAAGTCCATCGGATGAACAGTTGTTGAGAAAATGACTAATAATGATGTCTTGGAGATCCCCGGTCTCAGGCATTCTTGAATATACTGGATTGCATTACGGTGATGTTTTTAGCAGACAACAGCGGTTAGTTGTACCAGCATTCAGTTTGGTGCTGTGTATTGATACTGGTCTTCTCTCAGTACAGTAACATGTGTGTACATAACGCAAAACATGGTCCTAACTGAATAGTTGTCGAGGACAGACTGACCAAAAGACATAGAGTTTGAGTCAAATATACCTCTTTCTCATAATATATCTCTCTGTCTTTACCCTTGCTGTCCTTGCTGCTGCTGAACAACTCGAGTCCTCGCTGGGGATCAATATCTTATGTTACATACAACAAGTTGTGTGTCAGGGCCTCTTCAAACGATCAATATGACAACTCTATAGAAAGCTTATGAGCTGTTTGTGTGATGTTAAAATCTCCTATATCAAGGCCTGCTTAAGGTTTAGAGTTAGAAACAAACACAGCCTTTTTGCTTCCGAGATAAATAGTCATTGTCAAGAATAGTTTCTTGAGCTTAAACCAACAACCAGCACTTGCTTATTTTCTAAATATACCTCATAAAGTAGTTTTATAATAACAAACTCTGGAGTCTTAATACTTAATAAGTCTGAGACGGTGAATGGAGGGCAGCAGAGTCAATGAATCTTTAATCGTTTGAGCTCTGTAAAGTAAAACACGTATCGATGCGATCTGAATGAATTGTTTCCTGGAAGCTGAAAAAGCACCTGACCTCTGCACACGATCCCTCTTTGTTTCATCCACTGTAAGCAGAGGGGGGGAAGTAGTGGAGTACAAATACTTTGTTACTGTACTTAAGTACATGTTTCTGGTATCAGTACTTTACTCCACTTCTTATTTTTCTGATGACTTTCTACTTCTTACATGTTGAACTCAAATACCTGTACTTTCTACTTCTTACATGTTGAACTCAAATACCTGTACTTTCTATTTCTTACATGTTGAACACAAATACCTGTACTTTCTACTTCTTACATGTTGAACACAAATACCTGTACTTTCTACTTCTTACATGCTGAACACAAATACCTGTACTTTCTACTTCTTACATGTTGAACTCAAATATCTGTACTTTCTACTTCTTACATGTTGAACACAAATACCTGTACTTTCTACTTCTCACATGTTGAACTCAAATATCTGTACTTTCTACTTCTTACATGTTGAACTCAAATACCTGTACTTTCTACTTCTCACATGTTGAACTCAAATACCTGTACTTTCTACTTCTTACATGTTGAACTCAAATACCTGTACTTTCTACTTCTCACATGTTGAACTCAAATACCTGTACTTTCTACTTCTTACATGTTGAACTCAAATACCTGTACTTTCTACTTCTTACATGTTGAACTCAAATACCTGTACTTTCTACTTCTTACATGTTGAACTCAAATACCTGTACTTTCTACTTCTTACATGTTGAACACAAATACCTGTACTTTCTACTTCTTACATGTTGAACTCAAATATCTGTACTTTCTACTTCTTACATGTTGAACACAAATACCTGTACTTTCTACTTCTCACATTTTCCAAACAGCTGGTTCCTTTAGTCTGAATGTGTGTTTGGTGGCGTGATCATTATTCTTTATAGCAGGGGTGGGGAACCTTTTTCCTCTCAAGGGCCATTTCAATTTTTTCAACATCCTCCGAGGGCCGCACAAATGATTGACCTCTACTTAAAAATCACAGCACATTCATTTGGCCTTTCTTTCATTCTGTGCAAAGAAAAAGCAACCTCTTAGTCCAGATATCTTGCCATGACTCGCACATGCATTCACGTGCACGGTTGTGGCATGACCACCAAACAGAAAGATATGGACACAAGATGTGTGCAAATGTATTTAGTTTCCTATCCATGGACATGATTTAAGTGGGGGGGACCTAACCTCCTCTAGGGGGGTCCGGGGGGCATACTCCCCCGGGAAGATTTTTTTTTAAATATTGAAGTTGAAAGCATCAATCTGGTGCACTTTGAGAGCAAAATGAAGAGATCTATGGAAACATCTCTCAACACCCAGATGAAACAGAACTGTAAGCAGATTTACTTTTTCTTTATGGATATTTTACAAATCACTCTCCTTTTAAACTGTATTCTTGTTTATTAATAACAACTGTTATTTACTGTCATATAGTATTTTATACCTGTTTACTTTATTCTCTTGTTTTTTGATAACTATAATGATCATATAAAGATGTGCCTTTACCTCACTGGTTGGAGAAAAAGCTTCTTATATTTGTTAGCATAGCAAGCTAACCAGATGCTAATAACAAAGTTATTGACTGTATGATCAGTATGACAGATGAACAGATCGACACTGGGCTTACAACTAAAACACAGCCACGCAGAAACTGCAGTATGTGTAGCCTACGGACTTATGGGTACTGCAATTTTTTGAAGTCCCGGAGCGGCGTTCTGGTGCTCTGCTCTCCGTCAGCACTGCACCCCTGTCAGACGAGACATATACCACGTGATGACACGTTAGGCTCGTGTTGTGTTCAAGGACCATGACCGTTGCCAGGAAAAACAGGCACTCACTTGTTTAATTATTTTGCGGTCTAGATTTCTTTAATTTTTTTGCGTGTGTTTATAAATTACCTCGAGGGCCAAACCAAATGGTCTCGCGGGCCGTATACGGCCCGGGGGCCGGAGGTTCCCCACCCCTGCTTTAGAGTCATTGCGTGCCTATTGATTTGAACACGATCCGTGTATCCATCATTTCCTGGTCTTCTCTAAAGAAGAGGGACCAATGGAAACGTTGTCATGTTGCCGTTGTTCAGCATGGAAACATTCATTAGCTAACAATGACATTATTGTTCTATTAATATAAAGGGAGGTCAGGTACTCTTTAAAGCAGCTGCTAGTTATGGGTACTTTTTACTGAAGTACATTTCAAAGTTCTTTACTTTGACTTGAGTAAAGAAGTTTAGTCAGTACTTCTACTTTTACCAGAGTATTTTTAAACACGAGTATCTGTACTTCTACTTGAGTAAAGGATGTGTGGACTTTTGCCCTCTCTGGCTGTAAGCCGTATTGTTCCTTCCAGCTTTGTGGTTTTTCCTCCCTCTCATCCTCTGTTTTTCTGGTCTCTCTATCCGTCTCCTCATCTCATTTATTCATCGAAGAACAATCAGTGTGACCCGAATGAAACCCCTTAAATTCTGCAGCAGTGAAAGCAGAGACGTCACTGTGTTGACAGCAAACATCCATTTGGTTTCCTAGAGACAAAAACCCCCTCCCAACCAGCATGTGCAGGATATTAGCAGCGATCGGGTGTCATATACCGTCGGCGTGTAGGGTCTTGTCCGAAACGCACACAAACACACACAAACACACACCCATATACAGTATTGTGCACAGTAAGGCATGTATAATGCACAGTTTGAGGATTTGATAGAAGCCTTAAGATTGCTCATGGAATAATTGCTTAACTATGTGGAAGCCCTTTGCTGCATATTTGGTGTCATATTTGTCATCTCTACTTTAAAGAGTCCTCTCCTGCTGATGTTCAGGTGTATATCAGTATGTAGTGTCTCTACTTTAAAGAGTCCTCTCCTGCTGATGTTCAGGTGTATATCAGTATGTAGTGTCTCTACTTTAAAGAGTCCTCTCCTGTTGATGTTCAGGGTGTATATCAGTTTGTAGTGTCTCTACTTTAAAGAGTCCTCTCCTGCTGATGTTCAGGTGTATATCAGTATGTAGTGTCTCTACTTTAAAGAGTCCTCTCCTGCTGATGTTCAGGTGTATATCAGTATGTAGTGTCTCTACTTTAAAGAGTCCTCTCCTGCTGATGTTCAGGTGTATATCAGTATGTAGTGTCTCTACTTTAAAGAGTCCTCTCCTGCTGATGTTCAGGTGTATATCAGTATGTAGTGTGTATACTTTAAAGAGTCCTCTCCTGCTGATGTTCAGGTGTATATCAGTATGTAGTGTCTCTACTTGAAAGAGTCCTCTCCTGCTGATGTTCAGGTGTATATCAGTATGTAGTGTCTCTACTTTAAAGAGTCCTCTCCTGCTGATATTCAGGTGTATATCAGTATGTAGTGTCTCTACTTTAAAGAGTCCTCTCCTGCTGATGTTCAGGTGTATATCAGTATGTAGTGTCTCTACTTTAAAGAGTCCTCTCCTGCTGATGTTCAGGTGTATATCAGTATGTAATGTCTCTACTTTAAAGAGTCCTCTCCTGCTGATGTTCAGGTGTATATCAGTATGTAGTGTCTCTACTTTAAAGAGTCCTCTCCTGCTGATGTTCAGGTGTATATCAGTATGTAGTGTCTCTACTTTAAAGAGTCCTCTCCTGCTGATGTTCAGGTGTATATCAGTATGTAGTGTCTCTACTTTAAAGAGTCCTCTCCTGCTAATGTTCAGGTGTATATCAGTATGTAGTGTCTCTACTTTAAAGAGTCCTCTCCTGCTGATGTTCAGGTGTATATCAGTATGTAGTGTGTATACTTTAAAGAGTCCTCTCCTGCTGATGTTCAGGTGTATATCAGTATGTAGTGTCTCTACTTTAAAGAGTCCTCTCCTGCTGATATTCAGATGTATATCAGTATGTAGTGTCTCTACTTTAAAGAGTCCTCTCCTGCTGATGTTCAGGTGTATATCAGTATGTAGTGTCTCTACTTTAAAGAGTCCTCTCCTGCTGATGTTCAGGTGTATATCAGTTTGTAGTGTCTCTACTTTAAAGAGTCCTCTCCTGCTGATGTTCAGGTGTATATCAGTATGTAGTGTCTCTACTTTAAAGAGTCCTCTCCTGCTGATGTTCAGGTGTATATCAGTATGTAGTGTCTACTTTAAAGAGTCCTCTCCTGCTGATGTTCAGGTGTATATCAGTATGTAGTGTCTCTACTTTAAAGAGTCCTCTCCTGCTGATGTTCAGGTGTATATCAGTATGTAGTGTGTATACTTTAAAGAGTCCTCTCCTGCTGATGTTCAGGTGTATATCAGTATGTAGTGTCTCTACTTAAAGAGTCCTCTCCTGCTGATATTCAGGTGTATATCAGTATGTAGTGTCTCTACTTTAAAGAGTCCTCTCCTGCTGATGTTCAGGTGTATATCAGTATGTAGTGTCTCTACTTTAAAGAGTCCTCTCCTGCTGATGTTCAGGTGTATATCAGTTTGTAGTGTCTCTACTTTAAACAGTCCTCTCCTGCTGATGTTCAGGTGTATATCAGTATGTAGTGTCTCTACTTTAAAGAGTCCTCTCCTGCTGATGTTCAGGTGTATATCAGTATGTAGTGTCTCTACTTTAAAGAGTCCTCTCCTACTGATGTTCAGGTGTATATCAGTATGTAGTGTCTCTACTTTAAAGAGTCCTCTCCTGCTGATGTTCAGGTGTATATCAGTGTGTATACTTTAAAGAGTCCTCTCCTGCTGATGTTCAGGTGTATATCAGTATGTAGTGTCTCTACTTGAAAGAGTCCTCTCCTGCTGATGTTCAGGTGTATATCAGTATGTAATGTCTCTACTTTAAAGAGTCCTCTCCTGCTGATGTTCAGGTGTATATCAGTATGTAGTGTCTCTACTTTAAAGAGTCCTCTTCTGCTGATGTTCAGGTGTATATCAGTATGTAGTGTCTCTACTTTAAAGAGTCCTCTCCTGCTGAGTTTCAGGTGTATATCAGTATGTAGTGTCTCTACTTTAAAGAGTCCTCTCCTGCTGATGTTCAGGTGTATATCAGTATGTAGTGTCTCTACTTTAAAGAGTCCTCTCCTGCTGATGTTCAGGTGTATATCAGTATGTAGTGTCTCTACTTTAAAGAGTCCTCTCCTGCTGATGTTCAGGTGTATATCAGTATGTAGTGTCTCTACTTTAAAGAGTCCTCTCCTGCTGATGTTCAGGTGTATATCAGTATGTAGTGTCTCTACTTTAAAGAGTCCTCTCCTGCTGATGTTCAGGTGTATATCAGTATGTAGTGTCTCTACTTTAAAGAGTCCTCTCCTGCTGATGTTCAGGTGTATATCAGTATGTAGTGTCTCTACTTTAAAGAGTCCTCTCCTGCTGATGTTCAGGTGTATATCAGTATTTAGTGTCTCTACTTTAAAGAGTCCTCTCCTGCTGATGTTCAGGTGTATATCAGTATGTAGTGTCTCTACTTTAAAGAGTCCTCTCCAGCTGATGTTCAGGTGTATATCAGTATGTAGTGTCTCTACTTTAAAGAGTCCTCTCCTGCTGATGTTCAGGTGTATATATCAGTATGTAGTGTCTCTACTTTAAAGAGTCCTCTCCTGCTGATGTTCAGGTGTATCTCAGTATGTAGTGTCTCTACTTTAAAGAGTCCTCTCCTGCTGATGTTCAGGTGTATATCAGTATGAAGTGTCTCTACTTTAAAGAGGCCTCTCCTGCTGATGTTCAGGTGTATATCAGTATGTAGTGTCTCTACTTTAAAGAGTCCTCTCCTGCTGATGTTCAGGTGTATATCAGTATGAAGTGGCTCTACTTTAAAGAGGCCTCTCCTGCTGATGTTCAGGTGTATATCAGTATGTAGTGTCTCTACTTTAAGAGTCCTCTCCTGCTGATGTTCAGGTGTATATCAGTATGTAGTGTCTCTACTTTAAAGAGTCCTCTCCTGCTGATGTTCAGTTGTATATCAGTATGTAGTGTCTCTACTTTAAAGAGTCCTCTCCTGCTGATGTTCAGGTGTATATCAGTATGTAGTGTCTCTACTTTAAAGAGTCCTCTCCTGCTGATGTTCAGGTGTATATCAGTATGTAGTGTCTCTACTTTAAAGAGTCCTCTCCTGCTGATGTTCAGTTGTATATCAGTATGTAGTGTCTCTACTTTAAAGAGTCCTCTCCTGCTGATGTTCAGGTGTATATCAGTATGTAGTGTCTCTACTTTAAAGAGTCCTCTCCTGCTGATGTTCAGGTGTATATCAGTATGTAGTGTCTCTACTTTAAAGAGTCCTCTCCTGCTGATGTTCAGGTGTATATCAGTATGTAGTGTCTCTACTTTAAAGAGTCCTCTCCTGCTGATGTTCAGGTGTATATCAGTATGTAGTGTCTCTACTTTAAAGAGTCCTCTCCTGCTGATGTTCAGGTGTATATCAGTATGTAGTGTCTCTACTGGGACATGTCTCCGTGCTTTAATGTTCTAAAAGCTCTGCAGCACCTCTTTTCACCCTCTGTCTGAAACCAGAGCCCAGTCTGCTCTGATTGGTTAGCTGGCCAGCTCCGTTGTGATTGGTCAACTGCTCTCAGATTTAAACAAATGAGTCCAATGGTTGATTGATTATAGCCTTTGCAGACCATTTACATGCACAAAAACCTGTCGAACTGGGAAAACCCCCAAAACAGAATAGCGCCTCTTTAAAAGGGCTTTCCAAGAAGACAGCAGCAACTCTTACAGCTCAGGATTAACCCCCCAAACTCCTTAACTTGCCAATCTTGATGTTTCCAACTCCAGAAGGACCGAAACGTTAGTGTAAAGCAGCAGAATAGGTTGCCCAGATACTGCTGGATGAACACCGACGTTTGGATGATGGTGTTCCTGTCCTGCCTCTTTATTTATAAGCAGCAAGTGGTGTGTACACTGCAGTGTATTCCTGACACAATGGGGGCGGCTGGTTGAATGACTACTGTCCCCAACACCCGTTACACACACACACACACACACACACACACACATACACACACACACACACACACACACACACACACACACACACACACACACACACACTGCTGACTGTCCACCCACGCTCAGAGTTAATCTCTGTCCCCTCACATCCGCACAGCAGCAGGTGGGTAGGAGGTGTGTGGTCTGAGTGTGTGTGT
>NW_022991506.1:22500-32643 GCF_902827175.1 Gymnodraco acuticeps
ATGTAGGCGGCAGCAAACAAATTAGTGCTATATTCTGCATTCCCACAGGTTCATGTTTTACTTGTTGGCTTCTTTTCACACACAAGAATGAAAATGATGTCCCCTGCATTCTCCCATAGGTGATACGTGGGAGTGTTTTGAATGTGCTTTCAGGAGGGAAATGTTATTCAAAAGGAGAAATATTGCAGAAGTAAATGTCTAAAAACTAGTAACAACACTTAACCAAATGGGTTAAAACAGATATGCAATGGTGGATTGAGATGCAGGTCAATTGGTCCATGAATATGTCTAGCCAAAAAAAGTGTTTCTAACTCTCGGATAAACTCGCAGATAATCCTGCAGCGTCTCCAGATTCAGAGTAAACATAGGATCATTTTTTATTGTTCGATTTTTTATTTTCACACTGAATACATGAAAGAGTACCAGAAACAGACCTAAAAGCACCAAAGAACGACTAGATTTAACCTTAAAAGTGGTGTGTGTGTGTGTGTGTGTGTGTGTGTGTGTGTGTGTGTGTGTGTGTGTGTGTGTGTGTGTGTGTGTGTGTGTGTGTGTGTGTGTATGTGTGTGTGTGTGTGTGTGTGGTCTAGCATTACTATACTTGTGGGGACCTAAATCTGTTTACATAGTCACGTGTGGGGACTCGCCTCCCTTATGGGGACAAATTGGAGGTCCCCATGAGGGGAGTCATTAATTTTAGGGTGAAGACTTGGTTAGGTTTAGGATTAGGGTTAGGGTTAGGGTTAGGCATGTGTTGGTTATGGTTAAGGTTAGGATAAGTCTCCAGGAAATGCATGTAAGTCAATGTAATGTCCCCTGAAGTGATGTATACATGGTATGTATGTGTGTGTGTGTGTGTGTGTGTGTGTGTGTGTGTGTGAGAGTGTGTGTGTGTGTGTGTGAGAGTGTGTGTGTGAGAGTGTGTGTGTGAGAGTGTATGTGTGTGTGTGTGTGTGTGTGTGTGTGTGTGTGTGTGTGTGTGTGTGGTGTGGTGGGGGGGGGGGTGTGGGGGTGTGTGTGTGTGTCACATCATGTTCACCAGAGCGCAATGGTGAAAGTACGCAAACCTTTATTTAAGTAAAAGTAGTGATACTTAATTTTTTTAATACTCTGTTAAAGTAAAAGTCTTACGTTCAAAATTGTACTTAAAGAGGCGCTATTCTGCTTTTAGGGTGTTCCCTCTCCTTTAGTGTTTTCCAGTGTCACCAATTCACGAGTCCAAGTCACTCTCGAGTCACTACTCTTCGAGTCCCAGTCCAAGTCTGAGTCACCATGGGAGAGTCGTAGTCGAGTCCAAGTCCGAGTCACCATGGGAGAGTCGTAGTCGAGTCCGAGTCCAAGTCTGAGTCACCAGGGAGAGTCGTAGTCGAGTCCGAGTCCAAGTCTGAGTCATCAGGGAGAGTCGTAGTCGAGTCCGAGTCCAAGTCTGAGTCATCAGGGAGAGTCGTAGTCGAGTCCGAGTCCAAGTCTGAGTCACCAGGGAGAGTCGTAGTCGAGTCCAAGTCTGAGTCACCAGGGAGAGTCGTAG
Organism: Gymnodraco acuticeps; assembly: GCF_902827175.1. Lineage (NCBI taxonomy): Eukaryota > Metazoa > Chordata > Actinopteri > Perciformes > Bathydraconidae > Gymnodraco > Gymnodraco acuticeps. The sequence continues at coordinate 24,029 of NW_022991506.1, forward strand.
TCGAGTCTGAGTCCAAGTCTGAGTCACCAGGGAGAGTCATAGTCGAGTCTGAGTCCAAGTCTGAGTCACCATGGGAGAGTCGTAGTCGAGTCCGAGTCCAAGTCTGAGTCACCAGGGAGAGTCGTAGTCGAGTCCAAGTCTGAGTCACCCAAGGAGTGTCCGAGTCGAGTCCGAGTCTAAGTCTGAGTCACCAGGGAGAGTCGTAGTCGAGTCCGAGTCCAAGTCTGAGTCACCAGGGAGAGTCGTAGTCGAGTCGAAGTCTGAGTCACCCAAGGAGTGTCCGAGTCGAGTCCGAGTCTAAGTCTGAGTCACCAGGGAGAGTCGTAGTCGAGTCTGAGTCCAAGTCCGAGTCACCAAGGGAGAGTTGTAGTCGAGTCCGAGTCCAAGTCCGAGTCACCCAAGGAGTGTCCGAGTCGAGTCCGAGTCCAAGTCCGAGTCACCCAAGGAGTGTCCGAGTCGAGTCCAAGTCATCATTACCTGTGTGCGAGTCCAATTCCGAGCGTCAATGTACAAGTCGAGTCCGAGTCATCGTACGCGAGAATTCACGAGTCCGAGTCCGAGTCGCGTCAATCAGTGCACGAGTCCGAGTCGAGTCACGAGTCCCGAAAATCGGCACTCAAGTCCGAGTCCAGGACTCGAGTGCTCCATCTCTGGCGTGTTCTATAGGTTTTAGTGCATGTAAATGGTCTGTAAAGGCTCAAATCTCCCACACCAAAACATATGACCAGTTGATGCTTCAAACCTCACAGTATAAAGAGTAAGTGGATAATAAATACTATAATGTACTATAATAATAAAATGTAGGCGGCAGCAAAACAAATTAGTGCTATATTCTGCATTCCCACAGGTTCATGTTTTACTTGTTGGCTTCTTTTCACACACAAGAATGAAAATGATGTCCCCTGCATTCTCCCATAGGTGATACGTGGGAGTGTTTTGAATGTGCTTTCAGGAGGGAAATGTTATTCAAAAGGAGAAATATTGCAGAAGTAAATGTCTAAAAACTAGTAACAACACTTAACCAAATGGGTTAAAACAGATATGCAATGGTGGATTGAGATGCAGGTCAATTGGTCCATGAATATGTCTAGCCAAAAAAAGTGTTTCTAACTCTCGGATAAACTCGCAGATAATCCTGCAGCGTCTCCAGATTCAGAGTAAACATAGGATCATTTTTTATTGTTCGATTTTTTATTTTCACACTGAATACATGAAAGAGTACCAGAAACAGACCTAAAAGCACCAAAGAACGATTAGATTTAACCTTAAAAGTGTGTGTGTGTGTGTGTGTGTGTGTGTGTGTGTGTGTGTGTTGTGTGTGTGTGTGTGTGTGTGTGTGTGTGTGTGTGTGTGTGTGTGTGTGTGTGTGTGTGTGTGTGTGTGGTCTAGCATTACTATACTTGTGGGGACCTAAATCTGTTTACATAGTCACGTGTGGGGACTCGCCTCCCTTATGGGGACAAATTGGAGGTCCCCATGAGGGGAGTCATTAATTTTAGGGTGAAGACTTGGTTAGGTTTAGGATTAGGGTTAGGGTTAGGGTTAGGCATGTGTTGGTTATGGTTAAGGTTAGGATAAGTCTCCAGGAAATGCATGTAAGTCAATGTAATGTCCCCTGAAGTGATGTATACATGGTATGTATGTGTGTGTGTGTGTGTGTGTGTGTGTGTGTGTGTGAGAGTGTGTGTGTGTGAGAGTGTGTGGTGTGAGAGTGTGTGTGTGAGAGTGTATGTGTGTGTGGTGTGTGTGTGTGTGTGTGTGTGTGTGTGTGTGTGTGTGTGTGTGTGTGTGTGTGTGGTGTGTGTGATGTATGTTAGCCAATGATTGCTGTACGATTTTGCGTGTGCACATGTGCAATTATGTGTGTGTGTCGAGTCCTAAAGTCCTGAGTGATGAGGTCACTCTGTGTTCGGTTCAGTGTACACAACTGATGTGTGTGTGTGTGTGTGTGTGTGTGTGTCTTGATTTACTTGCTGGCTTTATTTTGAAAAACGTTGAATTTGTTGGTGAATAAAATGACCTTTCTTACCGTTTCATTTGTTGGTTTGCCGTTCCTCCTGATGCGCTTCGATGCTGAGTCAACTCTCGCTCTCATCTGTTTGACGTTAACGTGCTTGCAGCTGCTCATCTGGGATAATCCCGACGCTTCCCCTGGACATTTTTTATGGTGAAACCTCTGAAGGAAGGGTTTCATTAACTGCAGCAAAGTAGAGATGGTCAAAGTGCATGAAAAACTGTCTGAGGAGGAAAGGCAGGGATGTCTGTCTGTGCAGAAGAATACATTTCAAAACAGTATCCACACTTAGGACCAGGCCAGATGTTTTCAGGCTTCTGAAATGCATCGGAAAGTCATGGATGCATTTGTGGAAAAGATCGGAGCTAAATCGCTCACTGTTAATTCCACTTAAAATGGATCCTGAGGGGACATCATCGTTAGCAATTTGGTCACATTACTCAATATTCTGCACAAAAAAGAACATTCACTGTACTGCAGCTACACTGAAACACACACACACACACACACACACACACACACACACACACACACACACACACAGTGTAGACAGTGATTTAGAGCAGATAGGAAGTCAATTATGCTACTGGTTATTACTGTCAGAAAAATATGTGTGCAATTGGTGTGTGTGTGTGTGTGTGTGTGTGTGTGTGTGTGTGTGTGTGTGTGTGTGTGTGTGTGTGTATGTGTGTGTGTGTATGTGTGGTTGTCGTGGGTGTGGTGTGTGTGGTGAGTGTGTGGGGTCGTGTGTGTGTGTGAGTGTGTGGGTGGTGGGGGTTGTGCGGGGGGAGTGTGTGAGGGGTTGTGTGTGTGTGTGTGTATGTGTGGGGGTGTGTGTGGGTGTGTGTGGGTGTGTGAGTGTGTGTGGGAATGTGGGGGGCGTGGTTGTGGGTGTGGTGTGTGTGTGTGTGTGTGTGTGGGGGGGGGGTGTGTGTGTGTGTGTGTGTGTGTGTGGTGTGTGTGTGTGTGTGTGTGTGTGTTGGTGTGGGGGTGTAACTTTGAGGTACTTGTTCTTTACTTGAGTGATGTCACTATGTTCCAGGAGTAATTTAGCCAATGGTTTTATCCTTTCCAGACCATTTATATGCACACAAACCTATAGCACACCCTCTAAAACAGTGGTTCTCAAATGGGGGTACGCGGACCCCTATGGGTACGTTGGAGTACTGCAGGGGGTACGTCAGATTTATTTTATGTTAATGAAAAAATATATATATAAATATACCAATGTTAGGAAAAGTAATGAAGTTTGAGCAGAGTGGGTTTTATATGAACAGAGTTACACATATTTCAAAACACGTGTGTAATAACTGCAGGTAGCCTCGCTGTCAGAATGACAAAGATCCTCAGTGAAGCTCAAGCACATGTTTCTCACTAAATTGTAAGTGTAACTTATTAAAAAGATCAGTTCAATGCAACTAATGTCATCTCAGTGTTATTGCTTGATGTTAAAATTGGTTTGCCATGAATTTAGTGATGGATTGTAAACATTTGTGTTTCTCAGTTACTGTTGTTGTTTTAATAAATCAGACACTGATGGTGCAGCGCTGCACTGTACCTCTTTATATAGGCGTTTTTCCCCTAACAAATAGTGTTTGCGTTGATCAGGGGGTACGTGGCTGCATTTTTTTTCAAAAGGGGGAACATGATTGAAACAAGTTTGAGAACCACTGGTCTAAAAGATAGAGAAAACCCCATAGGGACCCTTTAAAATGAACTTTTACTGCAGAGTTTTATTTTCTCTGAACATTTCAGGATGCGAACGTTAATCGGGGATGTTTTTTCCACCCTAAAATCGAAGTTTGCGGGTTGATTTTGAGATATAAAAAGTGTCCTGTTGATACGAAGTGATGGTTGATTAAGTTAGATTATCTCCCCGCCGCAGAGCAGCTTGAAGTTTGAAGTGTTTCCGTTGTGTAACCGAGGCTTTTATAACAGCAATTCAGCAGCAGAAGCACTGTAACCCTGGCACACCGAGAACTTCCTCCTCCCACACACACACACACACTCACACACACACGCACACACACATGCACGCATGCACACACACACGCAGCACACACACCCTCATCCTGTCTCAGCAAAGCAGCCTGTGCTACCACCTCCCACACACATACTGTATTCGTGGCACACACACACACACACACACACACACACACACACACACACACACACACACACACACACACACACACACACACACAGACACACACACACACACAAACCAATAGACACACATTTTTTCTGACAGAAATATCCAGTAGCATAATTGACTTCCTATCTGCTCTAAATCATTGTCTACTAGTCGTGTGCTCAAGTGTGTGTGTGTGTGTGTGTGTGTGTGTGTGTGTGTGTGTGTGTGTGTGTGTGTGTGTGTGTGTGTGTGTGTGTGTGTGTGTGTGTGTGTGTGTGTGTGTGTGTGTGTGTGTGTGTGTGTGTGTGTGTGTGTGTGTGTGTGTGTGTGTGTGTGTGTGTGTGTGTGTTCACAGTTCACATTAAGTTCATTTCATTCATCTCTCTCGCTCTGTCTTTGATTTAATTTCAGTCCTCTCTGCAGACTCTCGTGTTTCCGTCACGTCACGTCTCCTTGTTCTTCGCCTCACGAATGATTGACAGCACTAAATTAAAACTAAACATGGACGCTTCAACAGGAAGGCGATATAACTCTTTGGATGACAAAGTGAGGATGCTTTTTACTCCCAGCATAAACTCTGGAGATGAGATGAGGTGACTTCTGGGTGCTGATTTTTATTTCAGAAATAGATGTATTTTCTATTTCTGTTTCTGGTGACAATCCATATTTGGTACATGAGGCGCGTTCACACCGCAGGACTTTTCCCACTTTAGTTCCGATATAGTTCAGAAATGTCGCGTTCACACCAAAAAGAGCCGGAACTAAAATGAGTTCATGATAAGCTTTTTACCCCCTTTTCCGTCCCTGCTAGAGAGCGGGGACTTTCGTGGGAGAAAAAGGTTCTTAGGCCTATGTCTGATTGGCTGGGCGGATTGCAAACCACGCCCCGTAAAACTCCCAAAATGTTTTGTGAAGCCGCCATTTTATTATCCTCGCATTAGCATTATTAGCATTAGCATTAGCCCAGTGCAGAAACGCAGAGAGACTAACTTATGGCAACACAAAAGAAAACATGGGAGCGGTGGAGATGAGGAGGTGTCGGCGTTCTGGCGATTTACTCGGAAGGCTTCAGTAGAAGCTGCTGGGAGTCCCAGCAGCTTCTACTGAAGCCAGTCCCCAACTCCGGGGACTCCGGGCGGCAGTATACGCCGTGAAGTGGTTTGCGGCCTGCCAGTAAACCCAAAGCAGAAGAAGAAGTGACGTCAGCGGCTTCATTTGCCTAATCCTCCCTCAGGAACTTATTCCGGTGTGAACGCGATCTGTACTTAGTTCATGAGAACTAAAGAGTTCTCATGAACCTTTGTGGGAAAAGTACTGCGGTGTGAACGCGCCTATGATAGCTTCCCTTTATTGAATCTTTATTTATGATGTATTTGCTCTTCGTGTTGTCCCTTCTGCTCTGCTTAGTGCTTTAATATCGCTGTGTCCTTGTTCAGGGTTGCCAACTTTGGGTACCTGGCTGGAGTGAGATTTTGATATCATGCGTTTAATTACACATATGCACACTAAATGACTGCTATCATGTCAGTAGCGGGACCTTAGCATATATAGGATATACAATATATACAAATACACAATATTGGACACAGACTATAAAGGGCACAAAGTTTCATTCACTAATGAAAGTCAAACACATGTTTGTTTCCACTGTTTTATTGTGTGCCTGTCGCGATAAGCAATTAATTGACTTATCGTACGATAAATAAAAATGAACTTGATACATTTCCATTTACATGAGGATGTGACTAGCAGTTTGAAAGGATGTACTTGAATATATTATCACTATGTCAGTGGTCTAAAATGGTCATACAACGGTGCCGACAATATTATCGTTTATCGCAATAATTTCCGGGAAAATGTATCCAACAAAATTAATTACCGTGAGAGGCCTATACATGAAACACACACACACACACACACACACACACACACACACACACACACACACACACACACACACACACACACACACACACACACACACACACACACACACACACACACATCTACAGACTCACTCCAAACTGCCAAATATATTAATTAACACACTCTCTTTTTATCATTTCTACTGGATCTTAGATCTTCGCAATATGGGTCGGGGATTGACCAACCGGCTCCCACTGCTCTGCTGTCTGTTAACGTTGTTAAGAGTGGTGGGGGCGGGGAGGGAGCGGGTCGACAGCTTGAGCAGCTGTCAACTCAACATTGTAAATAACCAACCAAAAACGATCGCCGGTTCATCTTGTTTTTGGCGTGACAATAGTTTGCGCAGCGTGAGAGCGTGAGATTGAGAGTGAAAGCGTGTGTCACACGCCAGATGCGTGAGAGTTGGCAACCCTGCCTTGTTTCCTTATTTAGATCCTTCTACTTTAGTCAATACATCTTTGTCCTGTTTTTGTCGTGTCCTTGTTCCCTTTTCTATATCTTCTTTCCTTTCTTAGGTTGTTGTTTCCTCATGTCTTTCCTGTTTCAGTCTCCTTCCATCCTTAATCCTTCCCCTTTGTCCCTAGTCCAATTAAAGATAATTGTCAACCTATTTCTTGTCTTGCCGCTAAGCTTAACAAAGTAGTTGTAATGCTTTGTCTTCCTCTTTGGTGAAAGCTTTCCTAAAGTCCCTTTGTATTACCTTTGAATAAATACCACACGTAGAGCTCCTCGCCTAATAAATAGATATTAGAAATATAGAATATATATTTTGCAGGAAAACAATTTAACCGTCATTTTGAGGGATGGACTGAATAATCTTTCAAAAAGAGGGTTTGCAAATCATCCTTTAATTCAATCTACATGTTTTTTAATAATGCCTGATGGTTTATACATAATGAGTGTTTGATTATTTGTTTGTTAATATGCACTTTAATTTGGTTTTATAGTATTTTTCTTTTCATTTAAACTAGGGTTAGGGTTTTGGCACAAATAATGTCCGCTATTTTTTAATTATTCATTGGTTTTTGCATAACTTTTGGGACATGCTTGCAAACACACACACACACACACACACGGTTTTTGCTGCTGCCTTTTCCAACTAATTTAAAGATTTGAAGTCTTAAACTTGGGATCATCTCTCTGACGTTGGTCCGTTAGAGAGAATACATCCCCTCAAGGTGCTGCAGCTTCTCTCAGAGCATCTCCACGTCTCTCAGGGAAGAACATCATCACAGAAAGCAGAGGCTGGTTGCTGCTCCCACCAGAGCAGGAAATAGATTTGAAGCTAAAAGACGTTTGTATTTGGAGTAAAAGAGCTTTCTGTCCACCTACTCACGTAACCCAGAGGTGACGGAAACCAGCGCTTCTCTGGAGTCAGAAAGCTCTCTGGGAAGTGTAGGAAACAGACATAGAAGTGGAGGAGACGAGTTGAAGGGGGACGGTTCCTTAAAGTTGATTTCAGATTAACAGAATCAGAGTTCTTGGTTTATTCTGAGAGAAATTGGGTTTTGTGACAATTTCTTTTTTTCGGTGTATTTGAACACAAGACGTTAGTGAATGAATATGCAGAGAAAAGAGTTAAAGTCTAATAAAACAGGAAAATAGATAAATAATATTTATTTTAAAGTAAAATGTCCAATAAAAATGAAAATAAAACTAGATGTGAGTGTTTTGCAAACTTCGTTCTTCACACATGATTTTTTAATTTCCAACACAAAGCTGAAACGTGAACCTGGAGTGAGAGAGCAGGTATTGTAGTTAAACTGCTGAGCAAGTGTATTTAGAAAGCTTCTGGCAGAGGCTGCTTGGCCCTGGCTTTCATTTGGACTGGCACTGAGAAGGTCTTCAAATGTTTTAAATATAACTTTTCAGCGCGCCGGGCTGTTTCTGGTTTTACCCAAAAATCTGCCATTCTTCAAATGTTCTAATTTGGTAATAATCCTGTCAAACCACAAAGCTGTTTTTTAGGGTCTGTTTTCTAATGTATTTATATTTGTTTAACTATTTTTTCTTTCTCACATCAACTGTATCTTTTAATTTAGAGAATATTTTTATATTTTCACTAAGTGATGTCGATGTTAGACTACTCCCTAAATTCAATATACATTAATATATATATATCTCATTGAATATACACATAAATAACTGATGCGGTGCACAGGGTCTGGCTTTCCTCCACACCTCATGCTCTCATTGCAGAGCTCTGTTGGAGCAAAGCCAGAAAGATGGCAACACAAATACCAAAAAGTGTAACCGAGACGACCTTATTGACAGATGATGAATGATTCTGCAAAAACAAATAGTTGCAACAACACAGACCTCTTGTAATTACACTGGATGTTAATCATGTGACTCAGAATTGTTTATAATGAACAATGCTACGGGGCTGGGATGAGATAAACACAGCTTTATAACTAATCTTAAATATTTTCTTTGTTGGACATTACATTACATCACATGTCACTTATTAGACGCTTTTATCCAAAGCGACTAAGATACTCAATACTGTGGACAATGGAGCACTTTGGGGTGAAGCTCTCA
>NW_022991507.1:5000-44056 GCF_902827175.1 Gymnodraco acuticeps
TACACGATTAAGATAATACATTTGCAACAATAATGCAAAGTAGGGTACAGTATAATGCAGTAAAGCTATGTACTTAAATAAACAAAGTAAAATATATGTGCCCTAACCATTCAATCAAAGCAGTATCATCACCAGCCTATGCTAAGACTTAGCTATGTCGCTTTGCTAGTTAGCTCATCATAAAACATTGAAAAACCACACATCATTGTACCGCATTTTTTGGAACACATAACAAAGCACACAGGTAGGTATTTATACTTACAGACAGATCTACTCCAAGGATAAACCCAAACACTCTGTGGCCTAGCTCTGAGCTACCATGTGCTCAACATGGCTGTGCTGTGTGGACTAATAACAAGATGGAAGGTAGAGCTATTTGGTGCCTTAAAGCTACAGTACCAAACGTTACCGCAAGGTGGCTGGTAATTATAAAATAGGTTAGGAGAATTGAATGCACAAATAATAAACCCAACATTTACTGTTACAAATATCATTACTGATAGTGGATCAGTTGATAAAGTGATTATTTCAAAAACGTTCCATATTTCTTTGCCCTTGAGGAACGACAGTCCATATTTAGAGTAAATTAAACTGCTGGCCGTTAATTACGCTTAGCAAACGAGATTATCCACAGCTGTCAAACCATACACACACACACACATACACACACACTTCCCCCCTGCCATGCCTAATTTCATTATTATATTAAATAAGGTTCATTAACAGCAACTGGATTAAACAAAATTCATTTTTAAGGGTTGATAGGCACTGAGGACATTTCTGCCCAGCTCTTTTGTCTCCATTCTCTCTCACCCAGAATTATAGCCTTTTGGTTAAAATGCCTTTCCTTTCTGTCAATTATTAACCTGTTAATTTGTCATGTTGCAACCTGATTAACATCTGCTCAAATTATGTATAAAACTGCAATTAACAAATGGGTGTGAGTACAATGTGAGAGTGAGTGGGAATGGGAAACTGAGTGAGAAATGAATGAGAAAGTGAAAAAAATTGCGAGGGCTCCGGCGACGCAACACAAAGACACATTTATTATCTTTTTCATCCCAAAAATAAATGGCCCTATTAGCTGTGATGGTGCAGGTCATTAAAATACCTCCACCTGCCTTCAGAGGCTCCAGACTCACATCATTACATTCACATCCCATCTCACAGCTCTCACTCATATCATCCCACCACTCAATGGCATCGCACGCCTAATATAACGGCAAGGTGCAAGGTTAATGTGGACGAGTTTAGAGAGCTCTCTTCATTATTCTAATTACTTTTAGTTTGCGTTGCAGTGCCCTCCAGAAATCACAAGTCAACAAGGGTAAAAATGGGCCATAGTTGATTGTTTCAAAAGTAAAACTTGTTCAATAACAACATAGATTCTTCTAAAGAAAGAGAGAGTCTTTACAATATAATAAGTAGTGCAATTGTAGCACCGTTTTTCTAAACTGATTTATTTTTGATCAGATTTAAATTGTTGTATAGCTTTTTGATGCTTGTACACCTTGGTTATAATGGAATTTTAGATTGGCTGAAATGCCACATACAATTATTTACATGTCCCAAAATGCTTCAGGTTGTGTCTGGAAACAACAGTAAAAAGTATACCAGAACATTTCAATACTAAGGTTTTTTTATAATAGCTCATTATTTGAGTGTTGCATTTGTATTTATAAACTGGATATAACAAAATAAAAGTACCCACTGCAGCTTATAGTGTTGTGTCTTTATGGGGAATATATCTTTGCACTAACTGTGCATAAATCAGGGACCAACAGGGATCAGCAAGTCATTTTTTATAGTATTGAATCTGCGGGTACTTCCTGAAGCAAAATAAGGTATTTTCTAAGTTCATGATGAGTCACTTTAGGTTTTTGATAATTGGTTAGCACTACAGTACAACATATCACATTTTTTGTAGTGCATACTGAGCCGCCTTTCTTTTTGTTTTCGTTTATGTTAGTGTGAACTCTGATGTCCCTCCCGACCTAACACATTACATTTCTACTATCGCCGTAAATGTGTTTCCCTCAGTCCATTTCATTACTTTTATGGTTAGGAGTGAATATAAAACTATGCAGTATAAGCGTTCAGAATCGTAACTGTAATTGGGTTCATTTCACCAACACTAGTACACGGTAGTAAAGTACTTGACTGCATCATGCTGTGGAGAAAATGCTCGTTATTTAATGTCTTTGTGATGCTGTTTTTCAGAACGAGGAAGCATGTTATCCACCCTCATCAGTCCAATACGACACTGGGATACTGAAGCATCATCGGCTGAGGATGCAGACAATTCAAGTAAATATTTATTTCCTTTCGTGCCAAAATAATTTGTTTCTGTGTTCTGCTGACAAAGAAAGTTTGTAACATTACGACAGCATCAAAGTGTTGCAGTGTTACATTTTTAGACATGCTAAAGTGACTTTATCAATGTTATTGTCAGCCTGTCAGTTGATTGGTCAATTATTTGGTCCAAACTAATATATATCAACCATAACATGGATTACCATTAAAGTTTGTACTCACATTCATGGTCCCTAGAGGATGAATCCTACTGAATGATCAAATAAAATATCTTCCAGCTCCACTGTGTTAGCATTTATACCGTAGTTCTAAGAAGGTTGCGTATTCTGAACTTTTGATAATTGAAAACCAACAAAAAATAGTCAATTTGGGTAGCTCAATGCCATACCATGTAGTGATATGCACCATTAGTCTTAAGTCGGCCTAATGACAGCTAGACAAAAACAAAGAATCCTAGTTTTTTTTCATGCCACGTTTCCTGTTGTTATTTCCTTATCTGTCAACAGGCAGCAGTTTGGAGGTGAAAGAGAATGAGGATTATAAGAGCCACATGGACTGCGACCTACTACGGAAATATCATCCAGCAGCTTTTTGCACAACTTTCCCCAAACACAGTACCCGATCCCTAAAGAGGAAGCAGTCGCTGCTCCACCAGAGCCCCTTGACTTGTAAGAGACCAGCCTGGGCTGTCACTCAGAAAAACGCACTTGTGCACCTCAACGAGTTACAACCTGGTCTGCGGTATGAAATCATGTCGAAGACCGGCCCACTGCACGCTCCAGTGTTTTCTGTTGGTGTGGAGGTGAACGGTTTCCATTTTGAGGGCAGAGGACCGACTAAAAAGCAAGCCAAGATGAGGGTTGCAGAACTTGCGCTTCGGTCTTTCATCCAGTTTCAAAACGCCTCGCAGGCTCACGCCTCCATCGGGAACTTTACCAGCACTCCTGTGGATTTTACAGCCGATAAACTGGACATCCATGATGCATTCCTTAAAGAGTTTGAGCCATCTTTGCTGGAAAACTGTCAACTCCTACAGTGCAACACAGCAAAAAATGAGTTTTTCTACAGACGAGTTGTCCGCCTCAAACTGGACTTCTCCTCAACTAAACCCAAAAGACAAGCCATTAGCACCTCACTTTTAGAGCACCTCAGCCCAGTGGCGCTGCTCAACGAGCTGCGACCAGGACTCAGATACATGTGCCTGACGGAGAGAGTTCATGGCAGGCCAATGAGGAGTTTTGTTATGGTGGTCAGGGTGGAGGGGGGGGTGTTTGAAGGGTGTGGTCACAGTAAACGGATGGCAAAAGCCCAGGCAGCAGCAGCCGCCCTGCAGTCCGTTTACAACATCACTCTGGGACCGGAGAGGAAAGTGATGGGTCTTAACGGCAGCAGAGCTAAACTTCAGCTACCTCAGGTGAGGAGGTCCAACATCTTCTTCCACCAGGCAGTATTTAGACATGGATGTATAAAGAAAAGAAAAAAAAACCATGCCACTTTTAGGACCAAACAAATCAAAGTTATTTTTAAGTGTGTCTTTCCACATTTTACTATATGGGAAAATGTCACAGACACGGAGGTTGTAGTACCGCCATTTGACAGCTACAAGAATTTGTTTCAAGGCCCAGCAGAATCAAAAAAAGGCGGTTCTTTACAAGTGTCTAAATGAGACGAGTAATGTGAGTCATGTGACTGTGCTGTAGTTCCTTTATAGCCCAACATTAGCCTCCTTTAGCTTAGCGGTGGTGACGTGAAGTCATGTGACCGTGCTGTAGTTCCTATATAGCCCAACATTAGCCACATTTAGCTTAGCGGTGGTGACGTGAACTCATGTGACCGTGCTGTAGTTCCTTTAAAGCCCAACATTAGCCGCCTTTAGCTTAGCGGTGGTGACGTGAAGTCATGTGACTGTGCTGTAGTTCCTTTATAGCCCAACATTAGCCGCCTTTAACTTAGCGGTGGTGACGTGAAGTCATGTGACCGTGCTGTAGTTCCTTTATAGCCCAATATTAGCCACCTTTAGCTTAGCGGTGGTGAAGTCATGTGACCGTGCTGTAGTTCCTTTATAGCCCAACATTAGCCACCTTTAGCTTAGCGGTGGTGTCGTGAAGTCATGTGACCGTGCTGTAGTTCCTTTATAGCCCAACATTAGCCTTTTACTTCTGGAGATTGCATTATGGATTAACCATTATAAAAGTGGTGATATATGTGGAGAGTTTTATAACATGAAAAAATGTCATTGTCGGGTAGCCCTTGCAATGGCAACTTGCTAACTTCATCATCAGTAATTTTGAGAAGTATGTTTTTTTGCATCTGTAGACAAATGTCCTGTCAGCATTTGACACAGAATACAGAGTAAAGAGATGGACTCAGTGTATCAGTAAATGCCCTTCAGATGTTAAAGACAGATTTCTCTCGCTCTGAAACATCAGCAGTGACTCTGAATTCACCTCTTATCTGTTTAGCTTTTCAGCCAGTCTTCTAAATGGTCTGGATAAATGGGTCTGAGGTGCGCCGTATGCTACCAAATGAAGTGTGGCGCACATCAGCGCGGCCATCATGGCTTGAGGCCGATAGATGGTGTCCTGTATGCATCGTCTGCAGCATCCAAACATCCTCTGCGAGCCTTTAGGGAATTGTCCTCGACGTGTTGTGCTGTCGTTCTTTATGAATACAAGAAGATGTGTCTCCACAGAGCCGAAGAGGCTGACTGAGCATGGCCAATGCAGAAACATATCTTCATGCCAATATGCAAAGGAGTATAGACTCTTAGACAGACATGTAGATACTTTATTAAACCCTGGGGGGTGATTCAAGAGGATGGTGACATTTTTGATTGTCTCTGGACAAAAGGATGTTTTCACTCTTCATACTTTAGGCTGACACCAAAACTTAACAATATGCAAAAGATTTCCCCCTTTATGTCCTGGAAATTGTAAGTTTTTCACAGCCTCCCAGACTGATCATTTAGCATCTTCTCCCCCCTTCAATATGAACTGTCTGTCAGGCGGCGTGACGCATTAATGAACATGATTACAGCACATTAGGGATGGAGGAGGAGCGGCAGCAGACCGCGGAGAGAGAGGTGGAGCGGGGAAGGCGGTGTGAAGAGCATAATAATCTGACAGATAATTGTTTAACACACTCATTACACACGACCTTGTGCCGCTGCCATCCAGGAAACGTCGAGCCAGAGTTTCGCTCCCAAAAACGATCATCTGCTCTTTCAAAATGAGATGAAACACACTGAGGTCACATCACGGGTTATATTTCGGGGAATTTGGGGCAGTGAATGTCATGAAATCTACACCTTTATTCCACATGTTCGACCTTATCATTCATACAGTTTGAGAAAAATAGCAGCCTAGTATGTTAATGTTGTCTTTAAAGCTTTATCCACTAAAAGTACCAACAATTGATCAGTAAATGCAGATTTAAGGGAGGCTGCAGTTCTTGGATAAATCCATAATATAAGTTCAATCAGGAGAGACGTGATGTATGGAATACATATTTATTATCGGTCACATTATATAAATGAAACATAATGATGACAGTTTATAACAAGTGAATGAAATGGTGTTTTGGCGATTAGGCCCAGGTTTTGTAGGATATCAATCGGGAAGGGAAGAACCGTTTCCGATGAACCCCCCTGGGTCTAGACACTGGTGGTGGTGATAAGTGGTTAGGTCCGGTTGGAAAGGGAGAAGGTTAAGCTTGGTCCTGAGTTGGAAGCAGGAGGCGAAGGGGTGGAGGAGGGTTGCGCGTTGACACCTGGAAGACAGCTGATAGGAAAGGGGAGAGCATATACAGAGGGATTAACAGGTGCGATAATTAGGCTTGTAAATGGAGGGGAGTGATAGGTTAGCTGAGGAGTGGCGCTCCCTGTCATTTAGTGCAGGGAGCGAGTATTGCCATGACGTGCAATACGGAGTGATAGGTCTTCCTGTCTGAACTTGCGCTAAGCTTCATAAGAACTTTATTGATCCCAATTTGGGAAATGTTTTGTTGCATAAAAAGACATGGCATTGCACAATAAAAATTAAACTTTTTTTTTTGGAGACGTTCCCTGATTTAGGATTGTCCAGTATTTATACATTAATAATATAATATTAATGTTGTTTTAATCCACATGTGATTATGTGTTTCTGCAAACCCTCTTCAATCAATCAATGTTTATTTATATAGCCCAATATCACAAATGTTACATTTGTCTCAGTGGACTTCACAGTTTGTACAGAATATCAGTATGACAATACGACACCCTCTGTCCTTAGACCCTCTGTCCTTAGACCCTCTGTCCTTAGACCCTCACATCGTACAAGGAAACACTTCCGGAGAAGCCCCCAGTTTACCAATAGCATACACTCATCAGAGCACAAAAACCAACAGATTCAAGAACATCTATCTAAAGAAACTGAAACCACATTTGGAGAAACTTTGTGTGGCAAAATATTATTGTTGTCCAAGAGTCATTTATGTTATACTTAAATGTAAAATAACAATCAACCCAAGACCTGTGAAACCTTCAAACCCAGATTCAAGATTCTTAGGTCACAGGCTCCTCCAACAGAGCAACATGATTATATATAGGACATAAAACAAATAAAATAGTGCAAGAGAATGGTTTTTAGATGTTCAAGTAAATACAAATAAGATAGAAATAGTGCAAGAAGAGTCTATATACACTGTGCTTTAAGCCCCTGATGCCTCCTGTGTGATCTTCTTAGTCCTGATCACATTTCAATGACCTTTCGCTGGCTCTAAGACGTCTTTCTGTTGGTGTTCACTGCAAACACTATCCCTGATCACTCCATCATTTAGGATGCAGCACATGTTAAAGTCACAAGTGTTTCCTGTAGAAAATGAATTTGGTTGGGATTTATTTCAACTGCATATAACATTTCCATCCATTTGGATTACATAGTTCTTACATAAATGGACTAAAAACTCTCTGCATTGCAAACACATAATATGTCTACAACCTTATTATCAATTCATCCAATGTGTTTCAAATACAATAGAACCAGGCTTATGTATTCGATACAAATAAAGTCTATGCATTTTAAATTCATAAGATCCAGGTTTATGTATATAAAATAAATATAGCTTATTTGGTGCATTAATTTAATAATGCATACAATGTATACATTGGAGTGGAGTTACTATAGTAACGTGTACTCCACCTTTTGTGGGTGTGTACTGTGATTTCTTGATGCATTAAAATGTGATAAGGTGGCATGACTACTTTTTTGTTAGTGCTGTGAGTGTGGGGAATGTGGTTATGTATTATAAAAGTAGATTATTACAAACCAAATAAGCTATATTTATTTTATATACATGCATAGGCTTTATTTGTATCGAATACATAAGCCTGGTTCTAATGTATTTGAAACACATTGGATGTTTTGATAATAAGGTTGTAGACATAGTTATTATGTGTTTGCAATGCAAAGAGTTTATTAGTCAATGTATGTAAGAACTATGCAATCCAAATGGATGGACATTTTATATGCAATTGAAATACATAAATACTCTATATTAGGGCCAAATATTTCTGTGAGTGTAGCAACTAACTATCTCCCCATAAAAAGAGCGACAGTCCTCCACAGATATAATTAGATATTTCGACAGGTAGGAGTGCGACACCTGTTCCCCCGCAGACTGGAGGAGTTTACAGTGAAAAGAAACTCTCGGCCTTCACTGTCAGACTATCAGAGAGTTTTCGGCGGGCTTCGTTCTGGAGGTCCGGGCAGAAACATGTCACAGTTGTAGCTGCATCCCTGCTGACTTTGTTTGAAAGTGTTCTGTGTGTTTGCTGGAAGAAATACAAAAGCAGGACTCACAATGTCCTCAGGTTTAAATATAGGGGAAGCAGAATAGCACATAGTGTAGTTTCTCAAAAAAAATAACTGTTATATAAAAACTATAGGAACATTAAAACATAAATAGAAATAATACGTTTTTATTAGAAGGGAGATAGTGTAGAGCTAGAGGGATTATAGTGTTATAGTTTTCACAAGAGACTCTTTCACAGTCAGATATATTTTTTACCAAGTAAACAAAAATGATGGTGTATATACAGTCTATTTTAAATCTATTTTTTTTTCATCAGGCCAACATGTGCAAAAACATGGCAGCTAATAAAAAGGACTTCATAGAAACATTAAACTGCCTGTTAACTTAAAGGATAACTTAAGTAAAACAAATATTAATACCAAGTCAGGTTAAGATCATGTGATTCTTTGGTTCTGTGATATTCTCACCGAAAATGTACATGCGAGAACTACAGAATAAAACGACATGTGCAATATGCATGCTCCACTTTTCAAACGATGCCTCTACCATTTCTTCTTCTCCTGCAGGTCTTTGCAGAGTCCGTCTTCCACCTGGTGAGAGAGAAATACTCCGAGCTGACGGACGTTTGTTCCTCTTCGTACGCCAAACACAAAGTGCTGGCAGGAGTCGTGATGAGCAGAGGTTTGTTATCTTACTACACAATATCTGGCTGAGATAGGAAGAAGTATTTCTAATGAATGAAATGAATAGAGCGGTGCAGTGACGAGTCCTAAAACCCGGAAGTGAGTCAGCATTTCTCCACTTCCTGTTCCCTCGTCTCAGAGCCAATGGGATCTCTCCATAGGGTTTTGGAATAGCTGGAACTAAGGTCTGTGGTTGAGACACATTGAAGAGACGGGTCACGTTTTGTTCTACGACATTAAATCCATCAGCAGTGACCCCGCTGGTGATTTCTGAAGAGTGGACGTGTCTGAAAAACGATGGTTGTGACCAAGTGGCTGAATAGGACTACAGAAGTTGAGGCCGTTGTACGTCATTACGCCGAACACATAAACACTCCTCTAAGTTAGTTTCTGTTCTGCTTGAAAGCAAGTTCCTGCCTCCTGCAGACTGTTCAAATCAAATCAAGTTTTATTTATAATACGTAATATAATAAAACAAAAGCTTCAACTTGTACCATTTAGAATCTGTATTTTTGAATATGGATCTGAAGTTGGCGTGACGTCGAAGTCGTGCTGCTGGACTCGGATGTAGCTCCTTCATAGCATAACGTTAGCATTTTGCTTCTGGCGACTAGATTTATGATTCGAAAATTATAAAAGTAGGGAAGACATGAGGAGATGATCCGGCTGAACAAAACGTGCGTTCATCAAACAGGTTCGTTTCCCACAGACCTTATTTCGAGCTACTTTCCAAAATCCTATGGAGAAATCCCGTTGCTCTTTTGTCGAGGGAACCAGCAGCTCACTTCCGGGCCGGCCAACAAAAACATGTCATCCCTGCACCGCTCTATTGGGCCTTGGATGTAAACATTGCATCCATTGTCTTTTCTGTAGCCTCCCTCGTATTCCTCATTTTAAGATGCGTAATATTTGATGCACATAAATTCAAATTCTTTAGTGAAAACGTGTTCCTTGTTTTGCACAAACCAAACCAAGAATGATTGACTATGTTGTAAAATGTCCGTCGTAGAAGTTTAAAAATATATAATGTAGCCAGATGTGAGAATGTGAAGTAGCTCAAAGCTAAATCCGGCATATTTCATGTTTTAAGTGTTCTTCAATGCAATGTCCCAAATAAACGAATAAATAAATAAGATCTAGGTGAATCAAATCCAAGGTATTGTCTCAACAAGAATATTAAAACATGTGAAACACTTTCCATATCTTATGATTTATCAACTAAAATCCTAAGAAAACACGTCACATAGCCCCACACTGTTGTGATGTAGAAAACAGAACAAAAAGATATCTTCTGTATGTCCTCTTTGAATACAGGGATCTTGCCAATATTCATGTGAGCAAATAGAACAGTAGAGGCGCATCTGAGTAAAACCTTAATGCTGCAATTGAAAAAACACGTTACCTCGAATTACCCGTTGTATCCAGAGCCCTTTTTACCGTCTTTGATGAGGCCAGATTGACACAGCATGTTTCTGAGATGGTGGATTGATTATTCTGTCACACATTTGTCATCAGCTCATCTCAGCACAGAGGAAATGTCTTGTTCTCAGAGACAAATGAGGCGTCTTGTTTGATTTGCATCATGTTGAATGTCTTGCACCATCAATTGTTTGTTGAACAAGTCACCAGAAATCTGAGCAGATGCTTTCCACTCTGTCTTTTGTTAAATCCTTCATTTCTTTTCCAGGATTTGACCTCAGGACAGCGCAGGTGGTGTCTCTGGCCACAGGGACTAAGTGTGTGGATTTGGACAATGACAGTGACCACAGTGTAACACTCAGTGACTGCCACGCAGAAGTCATGAGCCGCAGGGCGCTGGTTCGATTCCTGTACGCTCAGCTGGAGCTGCTGCTCTGGTACGACCCTCAAATTACCCTAAAATACGTTTTTTGTTTCTATTTTTTGTCTAGGCTTCGTGGGGAATCTAGCTTTCTGACCGGGGCCATTTTCTTGTCAAATGTTTAGTCCTTACTCAGCATCGTATAGGGTCGGATCAGTCTCAAAAATAAATAAATACACACAGAAGGAAACACAAATGTCTCCATCCACACACATATTTTTCAATGCATACCCAAAAATGTATCATTTTATAAATGTAAAAACGTAGCATTGTCGTTAGGGCAATATGTCAGTGTGGGGAATTTCTTCAAATGTTACACAAACATCCACTTGGACTCAAGGATACATTTATTAGAGTTTGCTGGTCAAAGTCATGGTCACTTTGATTTAAAGTAGATATCTCAGATTTGGGAATTATATTCAAATTCGGCACCAACCTTCACTTAATCCCAATTCATGACAGTCTGTCTCTCAATGATGTCTTATATCTTGTCTTTGGCTTTCAGCTCTAAGCCCATTGAAGACGTTAATCTTTTACAAAACCTCTCTCAATATATTGGAGTCCCAAAACCTTAAAATAACCAGATCTAACTTTATCCGCAGCTGCAAGAGTTGTAAATCCTGACAATAAATACAAAACTGACTGTTTTCATAAGGATTTAGTGTCTGTCACTCTGTCTCTGTCTCATGTTGGACTTCTCTCTGTGTTTCCTCTCCGTAGTAAACCAGCAGACGGTGAGGAACAATCCATTTTCGTACCAAATGAAGTTGGCGGTGGCTTCCGGCTGCAGGACGGCGTTTTCTTCCACATGTTCGTCAGCTCGTCGCCGTGCGGAGACGCTCGACTCAACTGCCCCTACGAGACCACGGCTGCATGTGAGAACAATGCAATTAGACGATGGGAATAATGACGATACTGATGTTTTGGATTTTGTGATGTCATCGTGATGTCATCGTGATGTCATCGTGATGTAATTTGATCGGCAACCTCAATTTTAATGTTTTAAAGTAAATGAAAGACCCTTTTTTTTATTTGGCTAATCATTTTTAGTAGTATCACTGTTCATGTTTTATTGTTTTAGTGTTTTTACATATTTTAATTATGTTCCTCATTTGTTATCGTGGTTTTTTTGTCATACTCTGTAAAGCACTTTTGGCTGCGTCAAGCATGAAAGGTGCTAAATAAATAAAGTTTATTATTATCTTAGAATAACTTTACCCTTTTACGGTTTGGGTTTTCAGTTCATGAAAGTTAATAGGAACATTTTGGTTGCCTAAAAGAGTCCGGTTTAGCGTTCGGTTGTACTGAGTTCGATCCTCACGTCACTTTATGGTTCCAAGAAACCAAGATAACAAACTTCCCAGATTGGGATCAATAAAGTACATCTTATCTTATCTTATCTTATCTTGAGGCTTTAAACCAGTAATCTACAAAGGAATTGGTGACTTTCTGGTGAGTACAAACACTTCTGGTGTACGGTCTCATCAAAGTATTGGACCAAGTGAGATTTTTAAGAGGATCTCAAAAGTTATTAGAATTCATCTTGATAAGGGAACCAAGGATTGTACCAAATTTCACTCCAATAAATTCAATACTTCACTCATGACCTAAAAAGTACAGGTTATGATAGCGTTAAAGATCAAATCAGAGAATCACCAAAGTCAGTGTGATTTACCCCCTCATGAATGTTTTTGTAAAATGTCACGGTAATCCATCTAATAGTTGTTGAGATATTTAAGCCTGGACTAAACTGGATCAACCAACAGACCAACAATATCCAGGGTTTTCTTCAAATGCGGAGCAGAGTATTTCTCATCTGATAAGTCCACTTCTTGTCTTTTGTCAGATCCCAGCAGGAGGTTTCACTGTCACCTCAGGGTGAAAGTGGATGGTGGAGAAGGGACGCTGCCAATCACAGCAAGAAGAGCCAATCAGAACAATATGGCAGCATGTAAATCACCCGTCACAATGTCCTGCACTGACAAGATGGCAAAGTGAGTTTCTAATCAGCCCTAGATGTAATAACAGTGTATTTATTGTGTAATATGGGTGTTATATTGGTGTTATATTGGTGTAATATGGGTCTTTTAACAGTGTAACACGGGGATAATAAGGATGGAATATGCATGTAATTGTAGTGCAACGTGGGTTTAATAACATTGTAATGTGGGTGTAATAACTGTCTTATAGGGGTGTATTAATGTGTGATGTGGGTGTAATAACTGTGTTATATGGGCTTCATGTAGAAAATACCAATCATTACATTTTCCAAAATATTGAATGTGCCTTCAAGGGTTAAGTTAACATCTTATTTGAAAGGATAATGCGTGTTTATTACAGCTTGGGTATTTTTTTGGAGTTACATTTACGTCAATTATGAGTGAGGCTGCCACACCGCAAAAACCATGTGTGCTCGGATTTCTTTTTAAATGTTTTTGCCCCAATAATAAGGGTGTAATATGCGTGTAATCGTAGTGTAATGTGGGTGTAATAACTGTTTAATAGGGGTGTATTAATGTGGCGTGTAATAACAGTGTAATATGGGTCTTTTAACAGTAGGTATAATAAGGATGTAATCATAGTGTAACACGGGTGTTATAACAGTGTAATGTGGGTGTTATTCGGGTGTAATAACTGTCTTATAGGGGTGTATTAATGTGTGATGTGGGTGTAATAACTGTGTTATATGGGTGTCATGTAGAAAATACCAATCATTACATTTTCCAAAATATTGAATGTGAATTCAAGGGTTAAGTTAACATCTTATTTGAAAGGATAATGCGTGGTTATTACAGCTTGGGTCTTTTTTTGTAGTTCTATTTATGTCAACTATGAGTGAAACTTCCACACCGCAAAAACCATGTGTGCTCGGATTTCTTTTTAATTGTTTTCCTCAACAGGTGGAGTGTTGTTGGCCTGCAGGGGGCGCTCCTCTCTCACCTGGTGGAGCCGGTTTACCTGCACAGCGTCACCGTGGGAACGCTCAGCCACACGGGTCACCTGAGCCGAGCCTTTGCACACCGCCTCGCACCCGTCAAGCACCTACCCTTCCCTTACCGACGACAGCAGCTGATGCTCGGCTGTAGGTCCACATGTTTTATGCACATATGATATCTTTTTTGGTAACACTTTATATTAAGGTACATTAATTCACCGTCAACCATTATTTTGATCACAAATAATGCATTTTTCAATGTAAGGAGTATTATTTACGTTAACGAGGTATATAGGCTAAAAGAAAAACATGTTTTCCAAAAGAACTCCCAAAGAACTCCTAATGTTAGTTTTAAAGACCCCCAAGAAGCTTAGATTATAACGAACCCTGTTTGTAATATTTTTTTTTCTCTTCGGTTTCCTCTCTGATCAGGTCTGACAGAGTTGTTGAGTTATTTCACCAATAAAACAACACTTTAAGCCAACATTTGAACAGGTATTCAGTATGAGAGCCTTTCTGTTTTCACCCCTTCTCTTCGGTTTCCTCTCTGCTCAGGTCTGAACAGCAGTGATGTTCGGCCGTCAGGAAAGGCACCAAACGTCAGCGTTAATTGGAGTCGCGGGGATGGAGGTTTGGAGGAGATCAGCAACTCTACAGGACGGAAGAAAGACTCAGGGACGCCGTCTCGGCTCTGCGGGCGAAACATGTTCGAATGCTGGCAGAGGCTTCAGCAACAGGTGGGTCAAAGAGATTCAGGGACTGAAAACAATTAAAGGTCCCTGTTACGTGGCAGGCAGGCTGTCCTGGTGTGGTTTTCCTTCCCTCCTGTGTTTCTCTCTTCTCCGTGTCTTCTGCACAGCTAATCAGCAGCTGATCGGTATCTGCCTGTGCACCTGAGTCTGATGGCTGATTGGATCCTCTCACCCTCAGCTGGCCTATCAGCAGCCAGGGCCGACCATAAAGGAGGCACCCAGGAAGTCTTCTCGCTCTCTCACTCTGGGCCTGTTGCTGATGAAGGAGCCTGCAGTGTTTAGCAACTAATTCACTTTGTATTAGTGATGGTGAGATGAAGCCTTATGAAGCTTTGAAGCTTTCCAGCCAATTGGTTCGCAAAAGTGTTCATCTCATGAGGCTTCATCATGGGCTTCATTTGAACACAAACCCCCTGTTGGTCAAAGTGTGTAAAACAGGCAGGTTGGACATCTCAACAGTGTGCTCTATCTCATACCGAGTTCCCAATGAGTAAAGCCTTAGAATAACTCTAAACAACGAACATAACATCATATTTTCATGTTAACAATATTGTTTTTATTCCAGTTGATTGTGATTGAAAACCCTAAGGAGGCTGGTAAACATTGCAAAGAGGGATTTGTATTCCTTAGTAATATTCGTAAACTTAACCATGTTGTAGCCTGAACCATATCACAGAATACATTATTAACTACATTATCTCATTTAGCTGTATCTTTTATAAACAACAAAAAAGAGGTATTGTTCAGTCGTTGAACCAGGGACCCTGCGGTCATGAGTCAACTGCTTTCAGGCTGAGCCACAGCACACACGCTGAGTCTCCTTGAAAACACTGCAAGATATGTATTTCTGTATTTATTGATGTTTTTATTCCTACATTTATTTATGCTTGTATCTATTTATACTTATGACATGTTCCGACCTCTATAAGTGAGGGTCTGAGCTCTCTTGATTCCATCGTGTCACCAGGCCCGGGTACAGGAGGGGTAATATGGTTCTTGTTATACATCCATGGGTATTATGAGCGTTGTGGTTCAACGGTTCAACCGATCTGAATCGCTTCGGGAAGCAGTCACGTGGTATCGACAGGCAGCGAGGCTTCGTTTGTCATCGATGACGTCACTGGCCCAAAACGATACAAGCCTCGATACAAGCTTCACAAAAAACTTCGGGGATTACTCGACACACGCTCCGAAGCCTCGGCGCAATACGTAACATCAATACTTTGTATTGTCAGACCTTTTTGAAAGTGTGTGTGTTGAGAGGTGGAGGAGTTAGGTAAGTCTGGGGTACCCTGTACATTTCTCACCACGTAGCTAACTAATGTTTAGACACACTAGGTTAGCGGATTGTTGCCACCCCTGTATATTGTTTTGTCAAAGTCTTTGTAGTTTAGTTAGTGAGGGTTTTTGTTTGAGTTTTGGATTCAAAGGATAGATGTAGAGATAGGCCTGGTTTTGTTATGCTTGTTTCTTTCGTTTGGCGCAATCCTTTGACTCCTCCTCCTCCTCACCAACTAAGGCAAGGCAAGGCAAGGCAAGGCAAGGCAAGGCAAGGCAAGGCAAGGCAAGGCAAGGCAAGGCAAGGCAAGGCAAGGCAAGGCAAGGCAAGGCAAGGCAAGGCAGGCAAGGCAAGGCAAGGCAAGGCAAGGCAAGGCAAGGCAAGGCAAGGCAAGGCAAGGCAAGGCAAGGCAGGCAAGGCAAGGCAAGGCAAGGCAAGGCAAGGCAAGGCAAGGCAAGGCAAGGCAAGGCAAGGCAAGGCAAGGCAAGGCAAGGCAAGGCAAGGCAAGGCAAGGCAAGGCAAGGCAAAGGCAAGGCAAGGCAAGGAAAGGCAAGGCAAGGCAAGGCAAGGCAAGGCAAGGCAAGGCAAGGCAAGGCAAGGCAAGGCAAGGCAAGGCAAGGCAAGGCAAGGCAAGGCAGGCAAGGCAAGGCAAGGCAAGGCAAGGCAAGGCAAGGCAAGCAAGGCAAGGCAAGGCAAGGCAAGGCAAGGCAAGGCAAGGCAAGGCAAGGCAAGGCAAGGCAAGGCAAGGCAAGGCAAGTTTATTTATATAGCATTTTTCAACAAAAGGCAATTCAAAGTGCTTTACAAAAAATGAAAGAGATTAAGAAAATGGCATTTAAAATCAGTCATTAAAAAGAAAAGTTAATAAAATAAACATTAAAAGAAAAAAATACATGGATAAAAGTTACAGTGCAGTCTAAGATATGAATAGTTCAATTAAAAGCAGCGACAAAAAGAAAAGTCTTCAGCCTGGATTTAAAAGTAGTCAGAGTTGCAGCGGACCTGCAGGTTTTTGGGAGTTTGTTCCAGATATTTGGAGCATAATAACTGAACGCTGCTTTACCATGTTTAGTTCTGACTCTGGGGACAGAAAGCTGACCAGTCCCTGAAGACCTGAGAGATCTGGATGGTTCATAATTTAGCAGGAGGTCAGAAATGTATTTTGGGCCTAAACCATTCAGTGCTTTATAAACCAGCAGCAGTATTTTGAAATCTATTCTGTGACACACAGGAAGCCAGTGTAAAGACTTCAGAACTGGAGTGATGTGATCCACTTTCTTAGTGTTAGTGAGGACTCGAGCAGCAGCGTTCTGAATTAGCTGCAGCTTTCTAATAGATTTTTTAGTGAGACCTGTGAAGACACCATTGCAGTAGTCGAGTCTACTGAAGATAAAAGCATGGACAAGTTTTTCCAAATCCTGCTGTGACATTAGTCTTTTAATCCTAGATATGTTCTTTAGGTGATAGTAGGCTGATTTAGTAACAGTTTTAATGTGACTGTTGAAACTCAGGTCAGAGTCCATGACTACACCTAGATTTCTGGCTTTATCTGTTGTTTTGAACATTGCACACTGAAGCTCAGCGCTAACTTTGATACGTTCTGCCTTGGCTCCAAAAACCATTACCTCAGTTTTATCTTTGTTTAATTGGAGAAAGTTCTGACACATCCAGTCATTGATTTGTTCAATGCACTTACTCAGTGTTTGAATTGGAGCATAGTCTCCTGGTGAAATTGTCACGTAAATTTGTGTGTCATCTGCATAGCTATGGTAACTTATTTTGTTGTTCTTCATTATCTGAGCCAGTGGTAGCATGTAGATGTTAAAGAGAAGAGGCCCCAAGATGGAGCCTTGAGGAACCCCACATGTCATATTTGTCAACTCAGATGTGTATTTACCTATAGAAACAAAGTTGTTTCTGTCCTTTAAGTAGGATTCAAACCAATTCAGAACTGTTTCCGAAAGTCCCACCCAGTTCTCCAGTCGGTCTAGTAA
Source organism: Gymnodraco acuticeps (assembly GCF_902827175.1). Lineage (NCBI taxonomy): Eukaryota > Metazoa > Chordata > Actinopteri > Perciformes > Bathydraconidae > Gymnodraco > Gymnodraco acuticeps. Next base: position 22,590 of record NW_022991507.1, read on the forward strand.
TATGCTGTGGTCAACAGTGTCAAACGCAGCACTGAGATCTAATAATACTAACACTGAAGTTCTGCCACTGTCTGTGTTTAAGTGGATGTCATTAAAGACCTTTACAAGAGCAGTCTCAGTGCTGTGGTTTGGACAAAAGCCTGACTGGAACACATCGAAACAGTTATTTAAATGCAAGAAATTACTCAACTGTTGAAAAACAACTTTTTCAATGATTTTACCTAGAAATGGGAGGTTTGATATGGGCCTGTAATTGTTCATTACTGAAGCATCTAGATTATTCTTTTTTAAGAGCGGTTTAATGACTGCAGTTTTCAGGGCCTGTGGAAAAATACCTGAGTGAAGAGATTTGTTTACTATATGAAGTAGATCTGAGGCCATGCAAGGCAAAACATCTTTGAAAAATCCTGTTGGAATAATATCAAGGCAGCAGGAGGAGGATTTCAGAAGTTGAATAATGTCCTCTAGGTTTTTATCATTCATCTGATGGAATTGTGTCATGATGTCTGAATTGGTGTTAAGTGGAGATAGGGACAACACATTTGCTGTTCCTGATGCAGAGGCACTGACTGCTTCTCTGATTTTCTGAATTTTGTCAGTGAAGAAGGCAAAATCATTGCACGCCCTGGTGGATAGAAATTCAGAGGCGACTGACACTGGGGGGTTAGTTAGTCTGTCGACGGTAGCAAACAAGGCACGTGCGTTGTTTTTGTTTTTGGTAATGATGTCAGAGAAGAACGATTGTCGTGCGTTTTTCAATTCCAAATTATAAAGGCCAAGTCTCTCTTTATAGATTTCAAAGTGAACCTGGAGATTTGTTTTTCGCCACCTGCGTTCAGCTTTTCGACATTCTCTTTTCTCTGTTCTCACGGCCATGGCCTTTCTCCATGGAGATATTTTCTTGCCACACACTTCCTTTACCTTAGTTGGAGCAATGGCATCTATAACATTTTTAATTTTTGAATTAAAATGATCTACTAGCTCATTTACTGAGATGTTAGCAGGGGCAAGTGTGGAAGAGAAATTCTGAGTAAACATTTCCCTAGTATTTTCAGTTAAATATCGCTTTGTGGTTACCTCTTTTTGAACATTTTTGTGAACAGAAATAGAGCTCTCAAAGAAAACACAGGAATGGTCAGAGAGTGCAACATCAGTCACCACAACCTTAGAGATATTCACACACTTTGAGATAATTAAGTCCAGAGTGTGCCCCTTATTGTGCGTGGGCTCCGTCACATGCTGAGTCAGTCCATAGCTATCAAGAACACAAAACAGTTCTTTAGCCCCTCTGTCCTGGGGGTTGTCAACATGGATGTTAAAATCACCAACAATGACTAGACGGTCAAAGTCAATACACACTATAGACAGCAGTTCAGTAAAGTCATCAAAAAAGCTTGCACAGTATTTGGGTGGTCTATAGATATTTAGGAACAGAGCTCGAGAGGAGCATTTCAGCCGAAGGGCCACATATTCAAAAGAATCAAAGTTTCCATACGCTGTCTTCCTGCATTGAAGGGAATCATTGAACTAAGGTTTCAGTTATGTCTGTTCGGTTCTGGGTTTACAAAATAAACCTTTTGTAAACTGTTACGCTGACTCCCTCATTAATTATTGGTTGTATGTTATTGTCTCCAGGTCCCCTAGACCTTAGTGGGGACGTAACAGTCCCCTATTATACTGTTTTTCATCAATATATTGCAGCATCCCATAATCCCCTCTGTTTCAGCCCTGTTTCCAAAGTGCTGATTCTCTGTCTGTTACTTTAGATGAAAATAAGGAGCCCCTCCCCACGCCCCTCAGAGAGACATTTGGTTACAAAGAACTCAATGGTGCTCTAGGATGAGATTCAGGTGATACAGTGGGGTGGGGGGGTTACCTTGGTTGCTGATTGGCTAATGGTTACTCAAGCCAACACATCGTTATGACATCATAAAGTGGCCAAAATCTGATCAGCTCATTTTCAGACAGGTTTTTATAGAAATGGATCAAAAAGAGAGAGAATCTTTGTTCCTGAAACTTTCAGAGTCTCTTTCCACAGAGGGGACACATGTTGATGTAGAAGAGACATGAAGAAGAGGGGACACATGTTGATGTAGAAGAGACATGAAGAAGAGGGGACACATGTTGATGTAGAAGAGACATGAAGAAGAGGGGACACATGTTGATGAAGAAGAGACATGAAGAAGAGGGGACACATGTTGATGTAGAAGAGACATGAAGAAGAGGGGACACATGTTGATGTAGAAGAGACATGAAGAAGAGGGGACACATGTTGATGTAGAAGAGACATGAAGAAGAGGGGACACATGTTGATGTAGAAGAGACATGAAGAAGAGGGGACACATGTTGATGTAGAAGAGACATGAAGAAGAGGGGACACATGTTGATGTAGAAGAGACATGAAGAAGAGGGGACGAATGTTGATGTAGAAGAGACATGAAGAAGAGGGGACACATGTTGATGTAAAAGAGACATGAAGAAGAGGGGACGAATGTTGATGTAGAAGAGACATGAAGAAGAGGGGACACATGTTGATGTAGAAGAGACATGAAGAAGAGGGGACACATGTTGATGTAGAAGAGACATGGGGAAGAGGGGACACATATTGATGTAGAAGAGACATGAAGAAGAGGGGACACATGTTGATGTAGAAGAGACATGGGGAAGAGGGGACACATATTGATGTAGAAGAGACATGGAGAAGAGGGGACACATGTTGATGTAGAAGAGACATGAAGAAGAGGGGACACATGTTGATGTAGAAGAGACATGAAGAAGAGGGGACACATGTTGATGTAGAAGAGACATGAAGAAGAGGGGACGAATGTTGATGTAGAAGAGACATGAAGAAGAGGGGACACATGTTGATGTAAAAGAGACATGAAGAAGAGGGGACGAATGTTGATGTAGAAGAGACATGAAGAAGAGGGGACACATGTTGATGTAGAAGAGACATGAAGAAGAGGGGACACATGTTGATGTAGAAGAGACATGAAGAAGAGGGGACACATGTTGATGTAGAAGAGACATGGAGAAGAGGGGACACATATTGATGTAGAAGAGACATGAAGAAGAGGGGACACATGTTGATGTAGAAGAGACATGGGAAGAGGGGACACATATTGATGTAGAAGAGACATGGAGAAGAGGGGACACATGTTGATGTAGAAGAGACATGAAGAAGAGGGGACACATGTTGATTTAGAAGAGACATGAACAAGTGGATTTTGCATTATAGGTGACCTTTAAAGAGCCTGTGACAGCATCCCAACAACTGTTGTGCAATGAAATATTGGGCTACTAGTAATCTCGAACCATCAGTTTAAAAAAGAAAAAGCGATACCGTTCCGTTAAATATCAATAATTTCGAACATCGCGGGGAAATTCCTTCGACTCATTTTGAAGTTTTGGGGGAAGCCGGAAGTGACGTCAATGCGGGAACGCTTCACTGTGCAGCGAGAGAGCCAAACACGGACAAAGTGTGTTGTCATGCGTAGAAATGGTGAATTACTGAGTTTAGGCACGTTAATAACGTTTTAATGAAGTTGACTACAGTATATTCATATTTGTCAGTGCTTTCATGTCAATTCGGCGAACATAAACATAAATGATCGTGGTGAAGATGATGATTACATTAGGATTAAAAATCGGTAGTGAGAGCTGCTGAATTTCCTCCCGTAGGATGTGATAATAGTTGTAAACTCAAGTGGATGAAACTACATTTATTAGTGCTTTCATGTCAATTCGGCGAACATATGATACATTAAATGATCGTGAGAATCGGTCTGCATTTCCTGATGAGAAAACCACCCGATGCTTTTTGTAGTTGTTGTACACCAACATGGATTAAACGTGTGGTTTTTTCACCACAATGTTGGGGAAATTAATGGATAAAATGCACGGATTATTATTATTATTATTATTCCCACTCCGATCGGGACACCAGGTCCACCGTTTCCCCGCAGCGAGGCTCCCCCCGTTGACAGTTTACGTGGGCTGGGTGCAGTGGCGGACTGGCCATCGGGACGAATCCCGATGGGCCGGTACCGAAGTGGGCCGGTCGGATAAGTCACTAGCACATCCCCCATAGGCGGCGCGTGAGGTTCTGGGAAGGCTAAATTACTTTTTTTACCTGACGCTGCCCGCCTCCGTCGTCTATAGAAAAGAGATCAACTCAGTGTGCGGAGTTTAAATCTCTCAAGTCATATTACAGGATAAAGGAAATACAGTTTAAACTGCCGTAGGCAGAGAAGACGCCGACGTGTCGCACTTATCATTCATATTACATCATCAATCAGATCATCGATCATATAATGTATCATATATTTCCTTATCTGAGTCAGCTTCTCCAGCCGTATCTGGCCGTGCAACACTTACAGTGTCACATACTATATGCAGAAGAGAAGTATTATTTTAAGCAACACATTATGTTGACGAAACACTCGAGTCAAATGTAGGCCTAATTAAAGTCAGATCCACTCGTGTCTTAGACGTGAACGCGCTCTCAGCTGGAGAGAGCAACCCTGGCTTGATTTACCGAGTTGATAACCAGCGTCGTAGGACCGCTTAGCGAGATCTCGTTTATAACTTTGTTGTTGTTAGTTAGTTTGTTACTCAAACATATCCAGGGTCTGTTGAACTGGCTTCGTAGTACAGAGCACAGGTGGCTAGCAGCGCTAATGTCAAAGACACAGACATTGCATTATATTTGTATTTTACCAGGATGCAGTGACACAAATATTTACATATTTACATTTACTATCTACAGCACCCGCCGCCCCTGACATCCCCCACTCCCCCTGTTGACAATTTACTAGCGGTACCGAAGTGGGCCGGTCGAGAGTCCCGGGATGATTTTTAGTCCCACTGGCTACATGACCGAATGATCGCCCATATTGACGCACCTAATTCCTAAACTTCTAACAGATACAACATAAAGCGATCCTTCAGCCTCATATGAGCTCTCAGACACGTTCAAAATTAAACTGTCATCGCTGTCTGAGCTTACTGCTGTGTGCACCATCGTGCGTTTACATGCAGCTGCTGGGATCCTGAACGGTGCAGCTGGAGCGCTGTGCCCGCAATGACGTCACACATAATTTGGCGGGACTTGAAGAATCCCCGAGAAGATCCAGAAAATGGTCAACATTGAAGGGCAGATTAATGGTTATCAAAGTACAAATATCCAAAATCAGTTCAGTAACGGTTTTCAAGGGGACAATATTTACTCAAATTGATGGGTTTGGATGATGGGGGAAACTCGTGTCACAGGCTCTTTAAGTAAAGGATCTGAAAACTACTTTCACCACTTGCTGAATTCTATCTTTACACTGCAAATCACCCTCAACTCTCATTTGTATTTACGTGATGTTTCTCTCTTACTTCCTCAGTTGAACGGTGCAGAGGCGACTCCATGCTCATATTCTGGTTCCAAGATGGCGGCCGGACGTTACCAAAGGGCGATGCATCAGTTCACCAGCGCTCTGCAGGGTGGAGGGCTGGGAACTTGGCTCAGAGAAACTCCAGAACTGGGTCACTTCAATGTTAGTGTGTGAGAAACTGTGTGAAAAGACTGAATGTTGAGGGTGAAGTACATGTATGATTTTCTTTGTGATTGTGTGGATGAGGTACACGGAATGTAACACTAGTTAGAGCAGAACGTTGGTTATTTCCAGAGGTGGGAAGTAGTGGAGTACAAATACTTTGTTATTGTACTTAAGTGCATTGTTTTGGTATCAGTACTCCACGACTTTTTACTTACATTTTGAACTCAAATACCTGTACTTTCTACTTCTCACATGTTGAACACAAATACCTGTACTTTCTACTTCTCACATGTTGAACACAAATACCTGTACTTTCTACTTCTTACATGTTGAACACTAATACCTGTACTTTCTACTTCTCTCATTTTCCAAACAGCTGGTTCCTTTAGTCTGAATGTGTGTTTGGTGCGTGATCATTATTATTTAGAGTCATTGCGTGCCTATTGATTTGAACACGATCCGTGTATCCATCATTTCCTGGTCTTCTCTAAAGAAGAGGGACCAATGGAAACGTTGTCATGTTGCCGTTGTTCAGCATGGAAACATTCATTAGCTAACAATGACATTATTGTTCTATTAATATAAAGGGAGGTCAGGTACTCTTTAAAACAGCTGCTAGTTATGGGTACTTTTTACTGAAGTACATTTCAAAGTTCTTTACTTTTACTTGAGTAAAGAAGTTTAGTCAGTCCTTCTACTTTTACCAGAGTATTTTTAAACATGAGTATCTGTACTTCTACTTGAGTTAAGGATGTGTGTACTTTTGCTATCTCTGGTTATTTCACATCTATTTCTTTTATATAAGAAAGGGTGAACTGGTTGGAGCGACAAGTAAATAATTCAAATATGCTCAAAGCATTCAGAACATTACATTAAGCAGAGTAGACCTCGTAGTGTGTAATGTTAGTTTAGGTTGCCTAAAAACTGCTAAAAATGGCTCTGGAAGCCACTGCTAGCTTGTCTGGGTTAATAAAGTCTTAACAACAACGCAACAAACCACATTGAAGATATTTATGGAAGTTACAGCAGTATAAAGTGAGTGTTTGAGTAGAATGTAACTTAACAAGGCTAAACTTGCAAAGACACAACTGCACAGTTAGAGTTGAATGTTTAAAAATAGGTTGATCACTACAAATAGGGTGTTATATAAATAATAACATATCATATAGACTGTTATAATAATAGTATTAATAATGCTTTTGTGATATTGATAACTTATTTAAGATACAATACCTCCCACCTACAGTACATATCAACACACTGGTGGCAAAAATGTATTCAGCTAATTAAGTGCGGAGCTGCTAAATGTATCAGTTTTATTTAGTTGATAAATACAAATTAAATAATGTTAATCAAGTCTTAATCAACTGTATTTGGTGTGACAAGTAGGCTAGTCCTAGGGCAAATAATCCTGGAATAATTTCATATGCTATGTGTTTTACATCCTTTTTTTGCAAACATGGCATGGTGTCCTCACTTAACAAGTCTAAAACAAATGTTCGGTCCCCACAAACACCATAAAAAAGAACACACACACAAACCTTGTCTTTGTCCCTTAGGAGGACATTGCATTGACTTATATTAATGCCTACATGACTTAACCTAACTTTAACCATGAAAACAACATTCCCAACTCCAATCCATACTCTAAATGTACCATAACACCTTCAAATAGCCTAAAATGTAATCATTTACATTGTGGGGACCAGATATTTGACCCGAAATTGAAGGTCCCCACAATTTCAGTGTGTTAGGAGATTTCTATCCCCCATCTTGTTAATAATTCAACATATCTGATGACTACAAAGCAGAATCTGTTTCGTTAGTAACAACAGCTTCTGGTCTCTTTAAGCACTAAACTGAAAGTGACATTTTAATGTATTCTTACTTGTTTGAGTTTGTTTTGTGTGTTCCGTTGTTTCAGATATATTTATTTTAATGTAACTGTTTGTCTCACTTGTTCAGTTATGTTTAAGTTTATCACCCTTAATACATTATATATACATTTTGAACAGTGTTTTAGAGAGCCATTTTATATGAGGCCCAAGAGTGAAGAAATGTCGCCACCTACAGGAAGATTGTGTGCATTACAAGATGTGGAATCCATGTTGAAATCCCCAAAAATGAGTTTTGTGGTTCCCTTTTATTGTGTGTTCTCTACATGTATCCGTTAATCTCTGTAAATCATTCATTTATTTTCCCAAAGGGTTTTACTTTCCTGAAAAATGTTATTCTTGTGTAGTCTCTTGTTGTTAATTTGCAGAAAGTTTTCAGAGCAAGGGAATGTAAAAGATATACTGGAAGGCACATTGTTGAATGCTATGAACACTTTAATGGTTAAGTATGCAGAATGATTATGGTCTGTATATTGGTCATGACTATTTTTATCAATAGGAATAAATCAACCTATTTGTCTTAATTCTTGTTTTTGTCTCGCATCCAAGTCCAAGCTCAAAGTTACTACCAGGTTGATTGATTAATTGATTAAATTAGTTATTCTATTAATTGTATTTTCTGCTTCTTTCTTTTGATTTGCACAAACTGAAAATACTTATACATCTCTGAGTGCGAAGAAGATGCCCCCAAAATTATGTAAAAAGATTTATAACAATGAGTGGATTTTTGCCTTTTTTAAATATCAAATGAGCTCCTAATAATATTATATAATAGTATTTTCTGTTCGAATTCTAATTCAAATTGTAAGGGTCTGAATAGTCAAGTTATTTTTGTCTCACTTCAATAAGTTAACAGAATATTAAAACTTCAGGGTAGGAAACAAGGAGTGAATTAAACAATAATGTCCCTTTTTTTAAATTGATATGAATTTTTTTTTAGCAAAACAGTTGCTTTTTACACATCCATCACTTGTGGAGCAACATTTGCAAAGAGGATAATAAAACAACTAGAAAACATTACAGCACAAATTGTTTATTTTCATTTCACAAGCAGCTGTTTATTCCTTATTATTACACAGCTATAACAAAACTGCTGTCAAGTCGATTCAACAGGTTACTACATTGTGTTGTGTTTTTTTTGCCACTTTGATCACACAAAACACTGTTAACACGTTGCCACAGTTTCACAAGGCTTCACGACGGTGGTTGTGATCTGGTTTCATGTTTATTGATAGTGTGAACAGTGACTGAACATTATTAACATCGTTATGAACGTGGCAGGCAGCAAAAGTGGCTCAGTGTTGGTAAAAAAAAAAAAGCAGTTGAGTGCAGTGAAACTTGTTTAAAAGGTTGAACATTCACAATCCTAAACACACAGCTTCTATATTTCCTTCACACAAACAAGATGTTCTGTCATTTAAACCAGTGATAACTCCTTTTGCAGAATTAATTTAGGGGAAAAGGACATCAATGATCTGTAATGTTGTGCTTTGTTTTTAATTTGAATATTGCTGATTACAGCTGGAGTGAATAAAAAGAAAGTGAAGGTACAGAAATAAACATAACATTTGTCCAACAGTGAAAAGTATCTTACATTTCTACATAACTCAAATAAATTAGGAACTACTCACCAAAACATATTTTTTTGAGAAGAAGTTTGAGAAGCTAATTTATTATTAGCCGAATGCAAAACTTTGGACTACATTTGCCATCTCTGGTGTAAATGACAACATTAACTTTTATGTGAATGTAAAGCCTTTGACTGAAGAACTATGTCATTCATCACGAAGCAGTAATCTACACTGAATAAAAAAAATTGAAATGCAGGAACATGTCATCAAGTTATAAAGGCTAATAATAAAACTGCTGCAGCTGAAAATCCGGCGACATTTTCATATATTATAGTTTATGATACAAATGTTATGGTGTTAAAATAAGAACAATATCACTTTACAGTTGCCTTTTAAGAAGTTATCACTTTTATTTGCATGTAATGAGGCTGTTTTTACACCAACATCTATATTACTTCACCAAATGTGGTATTTATAAGACTTTTCGATAGTTAGAAATACATTTCACTTAGTTAATACAAGGCAGCTGTAAAGTGTGACCAAATACAATTCAATGCAATGTCAATGCACTTGTTTTAATGAACACTTTTGTTACAAACCAGCATAAATCTAAAGCTAGACTTAGAAACAATCAGTTTGAAATGGACTGTGCTTATTCATCGTTTTAATGCTGTAACTTGTGAGAACATTAAACACGTTTTAGACGTTGATTTGTTTCGCACCACAAGATAGACACACAGACTTTGTTCTCAGACGCACACACACACACACACACACACACACACACACACACACACACACACACACACACACACACACACACACACACACACACACACACACACACACACACACACACACACACACACACACACACACACACACACACACACACACACACACACACACACACACACACACACACACACACACACACACACACACACACACAACACACACACAACACACACAAGCAACACACACACACACAAACACACACCCACACACACACACACACACACACCCACACACACACACACACACACACAACACACACACACAACATCACTACATCCTTTCCTATTCACTCCAATGCAGCTTTGGCTGTTTTAGTGGCAGTGGGGAACAAAGCAGGGGACAGCGAACGCATCACGACACTCCTCAAAAGGTTTACTACTTTTTAAGTACCATTACAAATATGACACGGACAGAATCCCCACAACAGTGTTTTCAACACCAAAGACTAAAGACACTGCGATAATCTAGGAAAAAACTATTTGTACATTCATGTCAAGTATTGGTACAACAGCAGGGCCGGGCACCAGAAGAAACATCAGTTAGTTTTCTCTTTTATCGTTGGTTGAAATTAGACTTCATTATATTTTAAAGTGAGTTCATTGATATGTAACACGTACACATAATGTGCTTTCTCTACTAACCTATTTTATTCCCTTCAAATCTGCTAAAATGTCACTTTTATTAGAAATAATTTACTCAAATGTTGTCATACTTAAGCAGACTTGGTTCTACTTTAGTCATTTTTGTTGAGAGTTTAATCTCTTATTAGTAGATTTTGCGAGTAGAGCTTGAGACGATAAAAAAGAGGCATAGAAGTTTAATTTACCTCTGAAAACAAACCTTTCCATCTCTATTAAAGCCCTTCAGAAAAAGGTGTGAACGTATTTCTAATATATGGGTGGAGAAGTCTATTCTCGCCATTTAAAGTGCACAATTGTTTGTCTATTTAGTCACTGAAATGGGACTTCATTTAGTACCAAATACCCCAAATGACGATTAAATAGAGTATTCTTTCGGTACTATGTCTCGGTACCCGGCCCTGCATAACAACTATCTCAACAGGTGCTGCTCTTAGAGACTAAATGTTTCATTAGCACACAAACAGAAACACTGTAATCACCTTTCCTCCCTTAGTTGGTCAAATATCTACACATTTATGTTCTGTCTACTAGGAACACAGTGGCTGGTTCATGGCTTTACAGAAACACAGTCAGATCCAGATTAACACTGTGAGAAGAGTGACCAATCACGTATACGATGTGGGAGGTCATATTGGGGTCAAACTCTAACACTGGAGAAGTTTCAGTCAGTAAAAAAAACACTATCACCTTTACATAGGAGAGGAAGTAGATATTTGGGACCACTATAAGAGGTGTGGTTGAGATTCAGCCAATGGTCGATAAAGCATCCATAATGTAGTCTTTGCAAAAGACAAAATAATAAAAATGTCAAATATAGCATCCTTTTGTTGGACTTTTGTAGCTTTAATATCCACCAGGCGTTATTTCTTTCCCTCTTTAGTCACACAACACTACTGTTTTTAGGGTTAGCAACATACCAGTTCTAGAGTACACAGCACCACGGCTAGCAAAGATAATGTTATTACTCACATTTTTTTCAGGTAGCCACAGTTTAAAAGGTAGACAGATTCGACAATCAGCCATCTTAAATCTAACAACAGAATAGGACCATTATGTGACTGGCTTTGCAGAAAACAATCTTTAAGCTAACCAGCATTAAACTTTGTTGACCATTTACATAATCTACAATACTCTCCAGCAACAAAAAGCTATATAAGACTATTCCAAAAGGTGCATTCCTGTACCACACAGACTCCTGAACGCTGAGCAGAACTGAGCTGTTCGGTTGTTATTAAGGTATCAATTCAAAGAGTGAGGGCTTCTTTCTTTTTATATTAAGAAGTTTAGGTAAAGAAGGTAAATGGCAAGTTATCACAAATTAACTTCTAAAAAGAATGGTTGAACACAAAAGGATTTTCTCCAAAAGCATCAGATTCTTGTCCAAACACAAATCTGCTCTCAGTGGCACGGATTACATTTCGTTAATTCTCCACCTCACTTATCTTGAGTTTTGAGCATTTTAGTTTTTTACTTAAACAAACATGTCTGTGCTTTCATCACCAGGTCGTTTATTTAATTTGGATAGTGAAGAATTGCTCAACGCAAACGAAACACACATAACGTATATATATTGGCGGCTTAAGTTAGATAATATGTTTCATTTTTCATTCCTTCCTTTTTTTGATCTCAGAAAGCTGAAAACTGACCGCCTGCAGACTCAAAGGCAGCTTTTAAAACATATATTTTTAAATGTCATTGAGTATTTGCTTCAAGTTACGTCTGTTGTAATGTGACACGTTTTTACAGACCAAAAAAGACATGTTTGAAGCTGCATTTAAAGCCTGCAGAAAGTGAGTGTTCGATGCTCTTGAGAGGCAGACTTTGGGTGTTCACCGTAAAGTGGCAGCATCGGGAGGTCATTTCTCCTGCAGCAGGGCGGGGATGTTGATGTTCCAGCCGATGGCCTGCCGGTCGAATCCGCAGGTGAACAAGTTACAGGACGTGTTGTCTTCACACCAGGCGGAGCAGCAAACCATCCGACGATGACCCTGAAGCACCACAGAAAACACAGCAGCTGTTAGACGCTGAGGATAATAAGTGTTGGGAAAATAGTAATACTGAATGTCCTCTTCCAGTATCAGAGTACACATGATAACAAAGGTATCCCAACTGTAGCTGTGTTCATGACAGGATGTATGATTACCTAGAAGAGCATCAGGACTGTTTGAGGCATATGATAGCTATGTGATTAACATGATGATTCAGCCTCTATGGAGAGAGACATCAAGCATGCTCATTTCTGACGTGGAGCTAATCTGAAGTAAACATTGAATACTGCTTTCTATTCCTCCATCTTGTGACTGTGTAACTCCCTCTCTTGGATATCAGCATGTGAAGGACTCTGTTCAGGAACTAGTTGATGCTCTGTATGTGATGACTCCTTCCATTCTGGAGAGGATCACAAATACATGGATCCTGAGATTGAAGCTCAAGCCGGGGACGAGTGATTATTAACATTTTAAGTATTTAGAAAAAGTCACATTTTTGGAGATTTTGAGAAAATTGTCAGAATTTTTAGGAAAAAGTCAGAATTTTTTGGAAAAAGTCAACATTTTGAGATTTTAAGAAAAAGTCTGATTTTTGAGAAAAAGACAGAATTTAGCGATTTTGAGAAAAAGTCAGAATTTTCAGATTTTGGTAAAAAGATAAAAGTAAAACATGGACAATGATACCACTGAGAATTGAAAGTTAACCCAAATGAAAAGCCATATTGAGTTTGCTTAAGATTCAATAGGGGACAAAAATTAAATGTTTCAAATACAAGTTGCTGCAAATACTCTTCTGTGCTTTGATATATTATATGTATGTCTTCTAGGTTTTCTTTTACTGTTTTTGCAAGTTTTTTTTGCCATATTTGGTATGCAGAAAGGATCCCTCGTTTGACCTTAAACCAAATACATTTTAATTGCATTTCCCTCAGGAAGCCCCTTGTATTTTATTTAGAAACTGACATTTTAAATGTTTTTTTCTGGTACCAGTAGTTAAGAACTAATTTAGAAACTCTTGACTTAACAATATTCGATAATTCTACAAGCTTTAAAAGCAACATGAAAAAACTACGTTTCCTCATTACACAGTACAGATAAATGCTGACCAAGTTACAAGTCTATTTTAATGCAATAACTAATTCAATAAAGACAGGGAATGAGTGTGTATGGAAGCTGCGAGGGGTCAATCCGAGTCCTCCCTCGAAACTGACCTGTCTGTTGCTGCGGGGGAGTCGAGCCAGCCGCACCCCCGACATGTCGAACAGCCGGACCTGCCTATTGTCGTGAGGAAGAGCGATGATTTTCTGGTTCACCGACACGCTGATCCTGGACACAAAAACAGGAAGAATATGGCGTAAAAACTAGGTCAGATTTCCACTATTATTTGTGACTATTTTCAGGTAAAACTAAAGTATTTTGTTGCTACTTTCTGCAAAAACGTGTTGTATGAATTGGACCACAAAACAAATTGTTTAAGCTACAAGAGTTCACTCATAACTCAACATAACATAACCAGATCATAAACTTCTACCTTTTTCTGGCACACTGAACCCTTGATATCACTGGAAAGCGTCGGTAGTTTAAAATACAAAAGTTGTTCTTGTTTCCCTCAAGGAGCTATCAGGGTTACTAGCGCAATCCACCAAAAACACACAGCGTTTCAAGAAGCTCTATTTGCAGCAGACGCATGGAGCATGGTGGTTGTAAACAGTATGTTGTTTGAGCTACCAAAGTTGTTCTTGTTAACCGACATTCCTAAAAGACAAATAAACAGCTGTGATGGCCGAGTGGTTAAGGCGTTGGACTTGAAATCCAATGGGCTCTCCCCGCACAGGTTACTGTTGGGTTCTTCAACTGTTGTCTCACCCTTGGTTTGACGGCTCCTAGAATTGAGGTCCATTTCAAGATTGGCTGTGCTACGTGGTAGCTCCAGTACTGTTTATTCTTTGGTTCTAAGTGACACCCCAGATGTGAAATTAACCCCAACGTTTATCTTGTTTCAACAACCACACGAAGCCCCTTAAACATTACTGGAAACTGTAGGTACTTAAAGCTACCAAAGCTGTTCTTGTTTCCCACATGAGCTTATACGGTTATACAACGATTCCATAGTCAACCAAGAAAAACAGCTGTGATGGCCGAGTGGTTAAGGCGTTGGACTTGAAATCCAATGGGGTCTCCCCGCGCAGGTTCGAACCCTGCTCACAGCGTTTGAAGAATCTTTAAACTTCTGGAGCTGTCTTATTGCTGCATGTGTTCAACTGTCCTCTTAGTCTTTGTTCAAATGCAGTCCAACAAGGGTCTTTTGTTGGAACTTGAGCAATGCAAAAAAACGCTCATGGTTCAAAGTGCTGGACAATTGTGAATTGCAAAATGACTTGAGGATAGGTAGTTTAAGCAACCAGAGTTGTTCTTGTTTCTCACAAGGACCTTATACGGTTACTCAATGATTCCACATAGATCATTAAAATCTGCTGTGATGGCCGAGAGTTTAAGGCGTTGGACTCGAAATCCAATGGGGTCTCCCCGCGCAGGTTCGAACCCTGCTCACAGCGTCTGAGAAGGCTCAACTCTTCTTAAGTTAATTATTTTCTGTGTGGTCCTTAAACTGTTGTTTCACACTTGGTTTGATGGCTCCGAGAATTGCGGTCCATTTCAAGATTGGCTGTGCTACATGGTAGCTCCAGTACTGTTTATTTCTTGGATCAAAGTGACAGGCCAGGTGTGAAATGTACACCAAAGTTGATCTTGATTCAACGACCAAAACCCTTAACATTACTGGGAACTGCAGGTACTTAAAGCTACAAAAGCTGTTCTTGTTTCCCACAAGGAGCTGATACGGCTAAACCAGAATTCCATAGTAAACTACCAAAAACAGCTGTGATGGCAGAGTGGTTAAGGCATTGGACTTGAAATCCAATGGGGTCTCCCCGCGCAGGTTCGAACCCTGCTCACAGTATTTGAAGAATCTTTAAACTTCTTGAATTGACTATTTACTGAGGTAGAATTCTGTAATCTAGGTGCATTGTGAGAATGGGTAGATTACATCCTCGGTTTAAAGTCTCCAAGACATGTTGTCCGTTTCCAATACGCTTGCTTGTTCCGACTGGACATGCAGATTTAAAACACATGTTGCATTCATATCTGAGCCGTTTAATGTTATCATAAAAACAAATATATATAAGATCATAAATGGTTAACTTCCTATTTGTCTTGCTCTGCTTGTCCACCACTAAATAAATATAAACACTGGAGATAATTCTGCATTACACATATTATGGAATATTTGCAGCTCACAGACCTGTTGACGGCAGAGTCAGTTCGGATGGTTGCTATGGGCGACCTCATGTTCTTCAGGTCCCACACTTTAACAGTGCGATCATCACTTCCTGATACAACGTTATCGCCCACCGTGAAGACAGCAGACGTCACCGTGCTGCAAGAAGACGAGAAAACAGGTTTAGACTGAAGGTAAAAGAAAGAAAGCATTGACTGTTACAACTTCATTTATTACGAGGTTTTATTCCAAACATATTTGTTTAAGTTACTTACATTTGGATGGCAGTATTGCTTATTTATCAGTAACAAATCTAGCAGTTGAACATAAAAGTCAACTAACTGAGGGTCACTTGCAATGACAGTGTTGTGTCTAACTGTAAGCTTGTCATTCAGAGTAACCTACAGTTAATTTAGCTGCTGGAGAAGAAAGATCAGGGGGGAGGGGGGAGAGAGCTGTGGTTGATGGGCCATTAGTTGTGTAAATACACAGCTGAGAGCTGCCGTTTCATCCACGAGGCTGCATTAAAATATAAATATTTTTAGTGAATTACTGAGTTTAGGCACGTTAATAACGTTTTAATGAAGTTGAATACAGTATATTCATATATGTCAGTGATTTCATGTGTGTGTGTGTGTGTGTGTGTGTGTGTGTGTGTGTGTGTGTGTGTGTGTGTGTGTGTGTGTGTGTGTGTGTGTGTGTGTGTGTGTGTGTGTGTGTGTGTGTGTGTGTGTGTGTGTGTGTGTGTGTGTGTGTGTGTGTGTGTGTGTGTGTGTGTGTGTGTGTGTGTGTGTGTGTGTGTGTGTGTGTGTGTGTAGAGGTGTGTGTGGTTAAAACACTTTCATGAAGTGAAGGAGGTTTTCCTTCTATAAAACAGCTGTGGGCAGCAGTGAGTGTCACGGACATGAATTCATAGATCAAGGCAGACTGATGCACACACTCTCCTGTCCTGCCAACACTGGCCGGACAGAAGGCGACACGCCCGTTCTAAGCCGTGTCCCTCACTCCTCACATCCCAAGCTGCATCCCCAAAAAGTATATTATGTTGTTACATCGTTTCAGATGTTATGTTTCAGTTGTGCTCTGTCTATGTTAAAAAGCCTCAGTCACCTTAATTCATGTAATAAAAACATCTCAGGTCAGTAACACTCAAAGCTAAATGTGCAATACCATGTTCAGCTATGTTACTATTTATAATGTTATTGTTGTTACATCAGAAGATGTACATATTGGAATGATTTCTTAACTTACAGTAGGCTATTTTTTACAATGTGTGTTGGAAGGATTTATTAAATTACTATGAATATTGTCATTGTTGAAGGCTTTTAGAGAAGGGTGAATTATAAGCCTGAATTATATAACATTTTATACCTAAAAACATAAAAGCCACAATAAATAAATCACAATTATTCTAGTTCTGTTTACCTCCCATATTGCTTTCAACCCACCAGCTTTTATGGTGTTGTTACGTCACTAACTGTAAGCTTGTCACTTAGAGTAACCTACAGTTAATTTAGCTGCTGGAGAAGAAATATCAGGGGGGAGGGGGAGAGAGCTGTGTAAATACACAGCTGAGAGCTGCCGTTTCATTCAGACTGTTTAAAAAACGGTAACAACGGACAATTTTTCTTAGCGGATTCATGTCAATTTAAATCAATACATACAACTATTTTTTAAATCAATAAAAACATTTTCTAAATCCATAAAAGCATTTCAATTAATATTGGGAGTCATGTCGTTACTTTGTTGAGATTGTGGCCGTGTAATAAGCGGGATAATTTGCAGCGACTTGTTTCTTATGGGGGGATCCTGATCTGCCGACGAGGCTCCATTAAAATATAAATATTTTTATGAATTACTGAGTTTAGGCACGTTAATAACGTTTTAATGAAGTTGAATACAGTATATTCATATATGTCAGTGATTTCATGTCAATTCGGCGAACATAAACATAAACGATCGTGGTGAAGATGATGATTAAATTAGGATTAAAAATCGAGAGCCGGGCTGCATTTCCTCCCGTTTGTTTTTTTCGACTAAGCAACATTATTTTGTTAAATAACAACATGGTGATGTTTTGTAAATGATTACGTGTCTCTTATTTAGCACAGAGTATGATATCCGTGACATATGGATCTTAACAAAGTTCCGCTGTACATCCAGCGTACTGTATCTGACTTTATTTCACATGAGCTCCACTGTGGAACCCCACTGCACCCCCTGGTGGATCAATGATCCATTGCAGCTGGCTTCATAATAATTACATTTATTTACCACGGGGGAGGTCTCAAGTCAAGCTGGAGGTTTTCCCTTGAGCGACGGCAGATCCCGTACCAATCACGGCCCTCGCGTTTCAAACTGTCCGAAATGAAGCGCTACATCTGTATGTGTGTATATGTGTGTGTGTGTTTGTGTATGTGTGTGTGTGTGTGTGTGTGTGTGTGTGTGTGTGTGTGTGTGTGTGTGTGTGTGTGTGTGTGTATGTGTGTGTGTGTTTGTGTGTGTGTGTGTGTGTGTGTGTGTGTGTATGTGTGTGTGTGTGTGTGTGGTGTGTGTGTGGTGTGTGTGTGTGTGTGTGTGTGTGTGTGTGTATGTGTGTTTGTGTATGTGTGTGTGTGTCAGACTGACTCAGTGTGTCCCTGGAACACGTTGACGGAGTGTATGGACGGGTCTCTGAAGTCCCACAGTCTGAAGGTGGTGTCTCTGGACGATGTGACCACCAGACGCTGGGTGGGGTGAGTGCAGCAGTGTGTCAGCTCCTGGTCATGGCCTGAACACATAATATAATACATTTGATTAGGGATGCTCCGATCGCCAATTTTGGGGCCGATCGCCGGAATCAGTATCGGCCGATACCCATCGCCGATCCGATCGAGTGGGCGGGGCCTAAATGGAAGATTTAAACATCACTTTAAATCTTCCATTTAAAGTGATGTTTAAACTCAGTTAATGCTCATTCTCTGGAGCTTCCACAAACAACAATCAACTTAATTATTACATTCAAATGATGTACATTATTCAAGTTTACATTCACTTTGGATAATAACACGGGAGAAATCAGCGGAAGCGCTCTCTTTTCCTCTCTCCCCCCTCTCTCCCCCCCTCTCTCTCTCCTGACAGCCTGTCAGTAGCTCACTGATCCAGTAATGAGTGACCCGACAGTGAAGAATAAATATATGTATAACTAGTTTAGCTTGTTCCAGAGGTAGATAAAATTGCGAAGTGTGTTGGGTCTAACTCTTGTGTGTTTCGCTCCGCTCCCCGGTCCGGCGGGCGGAGCTGCAGGATTTCTGCTTCACACACGTTGCATTCCGCTATTTTACTGTCTTTTTCGGACACCTTAAAATAATGCCAGACCGGTGAAGCCATTCTGGCGAGCTTGTTTTGCCGCACACAGAGAAAAGTGTCATGTATTTTACGTCATGCGATCGGCTCTCGCGATCGGCATGTTTAGAGAGCACCGATCGATCGGTAGAGAGTGAGTATCGGCCGATATCGATCGGTGACCGATCGATCGGAGCATCCCTACATTTAATATAATACAAAAAAACTTTAAGAACAATAACTCATTTAGTACGACAAGAGAAGTGCCTATGGAAGCTGTGAGAGGCCAACATACAGTACACATGCTGCTATATTCCAAAGTCCAACAATAAACTCATATTAAAAACAGTATTAGAGAAATAACTAATTTAATAACAACTAGAGAAGTGTCTATGGAAGCTGTGAGGGGCAAACATTTTTTATTATTTGGGCTATAAGAACATGCTTTAAAGTTCAAAGTCTTACAATGGATTAAAAACAGTATTATTGTAATATTGCTTTCATCCTACCGGTGAGTGAGTGCACGAGCTCTGAGGTCTCCACATCGTACAGATTTGCAGCTCGATCCCAGGACGCAGTCACCACCTGTTTGCCTCCCACCAGCCAATCAGCAGCGATCACCACGCCCTGATGGCTGCGCAGAGTCGTGGTCGCCACGCGGACAGACGGACAGTCGATCGGACCCTCCACCTCGTTATCAGCCTCGTCTTTATCCGAAAAGTCCACGTCCTCTTCACAGGGTGTTTGCTGCAGAGGAATGAAGTGTTTCAGGAACATTAGTAACATTACAGACACAACGAACCAATACATTTCAAGTCATAGTGCATTTCTCAAAGTTATTGAAGTGACTGTTATTTTGTATATATTGATTGTTTGGCTTTTATTTATGTCTAAATGTGTGCATATGTATAAATGTGTCTGTTGATTGTGTATATATATATATATATATATATCTTTGTTATTGTATTCGGGATTGTGGGAAACGGTATTTCAATCTCTCTGTCTGTACCATAGACTGTATATATAAGGGTCTGTACACACAAACCGAAAGATTGACAATAAAGTGGACTTTGACTTTGAAGTGCAATTGTAGGACACTTTCAACCAAGGAGTCAAGCCTGTGACCTACGTTTCTCATTGCCAAATCTACACTGTAACTAATGTCCAAATGACAATAAAGCCTTGAAATTGAAATTGATTGAAACTAGCATGCACCACGACCAATCTGAAAATGAACCGAACTTCTTGGACACATTGAACCAAGGCTAAGAAAGCGACAATGTTCCCTGAACCCAGGTTGAGCGTATTCTCTACTTTTAACCATTTTCACAACGCACCTAATCCATCAGATAGCACCCGCAGCAAATACTCAAATGTAAGTCTTAAAGAATCATCAGACGCTGTGAGCAGGATTTGAACCTGCGCGGGGAGACCCCATTGGATTTCGGCCATCACAGCTGTATAAACCGGATTAGTGAAAATCAAGCAGTACGTATGAAAGCATCAGATGGAACAAACAAATAGCAGATTGCCTCTTGAAGTGGGTGTGAATGCTTGATTGTCCGTGACTGAAACTTAGAAAAGCCTTCGAAAACAGTCACCATGCTAATCTATCAGAGATGTGTGAGAGATCTTTAAAGCTTTGCATTTGAATGGGTGTTTTTTTGGAATGCTTGAGTACCCATGAAAACTGGACCCAAGATGTTTCCTGCATGTGAATCTCCAATCATGAGGATGATATCAGGTACGGAATAATACAAACCATTAATGGTATTGATGTTGTGCGTAATAAAGTCAATTTCCACTGTGTATATTTGTATTTATACTTTTTACATCTGTATACCTTTACCTTGTATATTTGTATAATGCATTTATTTTGTACAGACTGCTGATAGGTGTGTATATAAATGACTGTTTGCACTCTGGTTAGACCCTCTTGATTTCTCTGCTTGCATTATGTAATGACAATAAAGTAATCTAATGTAATAATAAACAATGTTATCTGTGTTCACACTCACGCTACAGCGGTAAAAAAAAACATCAGACCGACATCCAGTCCATAGGAACAGCGACACAGTGAATAACACCCAATGGTGACAGCTTAACGCCCAAACATGAACCTGCATTCAAATGTTTGGGCTTTAAAGTAAGAAATGCTCCATCTGCTCAAAAACTGTACATCATCCCTTTGAGAAACTCTGAGTCAGCCTACCATAATGTGCACACACCCACACGATACACACATTCCTGATTAACTGACTTCATAATGAACTTAGTTTCTCTAAATAAATGTACTTTAATTGGAAATGAATCATGTGTGGTCTCCTTCTTTTGTCCGTCCTTGAGCCAGGGCGTGACAAATGATATAATGACCATCGACATTATGTCTGCAATAACGTATCATTGTATCATAAAAACCAAAAGTCA
>NW_022991508.1:0-5000 GCF_902827175.1 Gymnodraco acuticeps
ATGTTAGCAGTATTTGTACATACTGTATGACAGTATCACACAGTACTCTCTCTGTACTCATTGTTCTCAGACAGACTCTCAAACACACATTATGCCAATGAATCCACAATGGGCTCAGTGTGTGTGTGTGTGTGTGTGTGTGTGTGTGTGTGTGTCTGTGTGTGTGTGTGTGTGTGTGTGTGTCTAAGTGTGTGTGTGTCTATGTGTGTGTGTGTGTGTCTGTGTGTGTGTGTGTCTATGTGTGTGTGTGTGTCTATGTGTGTGTGTGTGTGTGTGTGTGTGTGTGTGTGTGTCTATGTGTGTGTGTGTGTGTGTGTGTCTGTGTGTGTGTGTCTATATGTGTGTGTGTGTGTGTCTATGTGTGTGTGTGTGTCTGTGTGTGTGCGTGTGTCTATGTGTGTGTGTGTGTGTGTGTGTGTGTGTGTGTGTGTGTGTGTGTCTATGTGTGTGTGTGTGTCTATGTGTGTGTGTGTGTGTGTTGTGTGTGTGTGTGTGTGTGTGTGGTGTGTGTGTGTGTCTGTGTGTGTGCGTGTGTGTCTATGTGTGTGTGTGTGTTAGTATAAACAGCTGATTATGATCACAGGAACGTGACGCAGAGATTTTCAGAGACTTTCTCCTCCTGTGATGAGTACGGAGGCCCTGAAGGGTCACGTCACATGTTCCATATTATGAGTGAATTGTCTCTTAATGGCTACCGCAGGTCTTCAGATCGTGGAAACAAAATCACCATTTCAGTCAAAAAGATGATTTTATTATCTCAAGAGAAAAATCCTGTAATCTCTAAGAAGATATTAATTATTTCTTGACGATAAAGTTAATTATTTGTGATGTCGAGAACACTTAAAATGTACTTTAGGACAACTAAGAAAATACAATATGTATTTAAAGCCCTTTATGACTACATTAGAGTTTTAAAAGTGAGAAATTGCTCAAAAAGTCTTTTTTATAACACTGGCTAGCCTCCAACACATTGTACGTGATAGGCTAATGGGCGGGACATCTCTAAGCTGGTTGACCAATCACAACAGAGCCGGCCAGCTAACAGAGCAGACTGGGCTCTGGTTTCAGACAGAGGGTGAAAAGAGGTGCTGCAGCACAGGCGTATGAGAACAATCAAGAGCTTTCTGAACATTAAAGCATGAGACATGTCCCAGATGTTAAACAGAGGAAATACAATGTTTGAATCATGACCCTTCAAGGCTTCCATACCCCGAGTAAATATAATCAAGGGACCAAATATATAAAAACGTTAGAAAAGTCAAATTTTTGTGCTTTAAAAACAACCTTTTCGTGGTTTTACTATGAGCTGAAGTAACTGTGTCTTGTAGCAGTAATGTGTAACCGGAGTAAACTGTAAACAGATGAAGTTAAACTGCGGCTCGGATCATGCACAGCAGGAATTCAGAGGAAACCCCTCCTCCACACACACGCGCGCACACACACACACACACACACACACACACACACACACACACACACACACACACACACACACACACACACACACGCAGGCTGCATTGCAACACTCGGAAAATGGAGTCAATGAATACATGGCACCGGGTCGTTAATGGAGTGGGGGGGGAGTGTGTGTGTGGTGTGTGTGTGTGTGTGTGTGTGTGTGTGTGTGTGTGTGTGTGTGTGTGTGTGTGTGTGTGTGTGTGTGAGCAGAAGGAAACTCCCCCTGAAGGCGGTGCTCCTCCCGGACTGAGCACCGAGAAACATCCCGACAATGAGCCCAGCTTTCCCACGTTTTCTCTCCTCACACACTCACACACACTCACACACACACACTCTGGGTCATTAACAGACACACACACTAATGAGGATTAATCCGGAAACAACCTGAGACTCTGCAGCTCGGATCTAACAGGTAAATAATGTGACTTTTCTGCACGATTCTGGATCTGGAAACTTCTTTGTTTGTGTTTTTTCTCTCCGGGAACTCACACACACTGGGTCGTTAACATACACACACACACTAATGAGGATTTAACCTGTGATTCTGCAGCTCGTACACACACTCCAGTAAAAACTCGGTAAAATGTGACTTTCTGCAGGATTTTCTCCATAAACGTGTGCGCGTGATTTCTCTGTATGGCAATGTGTGTGTGTGTGTGTGTGTGTGTGTGTGTGTTATCCAGATGTAGAACAGGCATTTAGACTCTAGAAAAACTGTGAAAATACGCGATTTCTCTACATTACGATTAGCATACGTACTTGATTTAGAAGCTGCAAGAAAGAACCTGCATTGTGTGTGTAAAGTATTTACTAGTTTAAGTAACTCAATGCCAAGTAAGGGTAGAACATATTTATTTTAATACTTTGAGCACTATAAACTAGTCCTGCTTTGTTTGGGCAAAAGTCTACGGAAAGGGATTAGGGTCATATATGAGAGTAGAGTTCCGAAAAAAAGTGGGAATTCTGAGATTTTGACTTTTTCCTCAGAACTAAAATACAACCACTTTTGGTCAAATCTAATCTGACCATAATCCTTTTAAGTCTGTATTGTTAGTAACATGCAGAAAATCTTTGATGTTTGGCAGTTTAATGTTCACCAAAACTTATTTTTTAAAACTAACAAAAGTGGAGCTAGTAAAGAAACACTGCACTTTAAAATACTCCATTTCAAGTATAAGTACTTCATTTAAAGTTCTGTTTTGGTGAAAGTATTCAAAGTAAAGCTACATAATGCGGAACATGTTAGAAGTTATCTCAAAATACTTAATTAAAGGGATTGTTAAAAGTCCTTAAAATTCACACGATAAAATAAACCCTGCATTGTTTTGGTAAAAGTCTTTAGTGTTCGCAAAATACAGAGGTGTAAAGTACCAAAGTACATTTACTCAAGTACTGTACTTAAGTACAATTGTAGGGTACTTGTACTTTACCTGGGTATTTCCATTGTATGCTACATTGTACTTCTACTCCACTACATGTATTTAATACCTTTAGCTGCTTTACAGATTTTGATTAATTAACTCTGGAAAGTAACTCGTCACCAGAGTTATATAAGGGAAGTTAAAGTGCCCTTTAAAATACTTCATTACAAGTAAAAGTATTGAATTGAAGTTGTTGTTTGGGTAAAAGTACACAACTACTTTTAGCTAAATGCAGTTTAGGTATGAAAAGTGAAGCTATATGATGTAGACATGTCGGGGAGTTTCTTTAATGACAAAACATCAGATGTTATAAAGTGATCAGATGTAACATCACTCTCTCAGCAGTGATTTCATAAAACTCTGACAAATCATCAGGAGGGAATCTGACTCACTTCAACATGCCTCAAAGCGAGGTATTAATAGCGGTGTCAACATAACAATTAATCCAAATGATCTAAATCATAATATGCAAAATTCAAACCAGGAAGCTTAATATTTCCTCTTCTTCGACAGTGAACTCTGTCTTCATGTTTGTTTCTCAGCGTAGATCAGGCGTGTGTGTGTGTGTGTGTGTGTGTGTGTGTGTGTTATTCTGAAAGTCTGCTGACTGTCGCCCTGCTGCAGAATCTGAAGTGTAGGTGAGGTTTCAGTGGAAAGGGTGAACAGAAGTTATAAAAAAATCTGACTTGTTTTGAGATTTAAAGAGTCCTCTCCTGCTGATGTCCAGGTGTATATCAGTATGTAGTGTCTCTACTTTAAAGAGTCCTCTCCTGCTGATGTTCAGGTGTATATCAGTATGTAGTGTCTCTACTTTAAAGAGTCCTCTCCTGCTGATGTTCAGGTGTATATCAGTATGTAGTGTCTCTACTTTAAAGAGTCCTCTCCTGCTGATGTTCAGCTGTATATCAGTATGTAGTGTCTCTACTTTAAAGAGTCCTCTCCTGCTGATGTTCAGGTGTATATCAGTATGTAGTGTCTCTACTTTAAAGAGTCCTCTCCTGCTGATGTTCAGGTGTATATCAGTATGTAGTGTCTCTACTTTAAAGAGTCCTCTCCTGCTGATGTTCAGGTGTATATCAGTATGTAGTGTCTCTACTTTAAAGAGTCCTCTCCTGCTGATGTTCAGGTGTATATCAGTATGTAGTCTCTCTACTTTAAAGAGTCCTCTCCTGCTGATGTTCAGGTGTATATCAGTATGTAGTGTCTCTACTTTAAAGAGTCCTCTCCTGCTGATGTTCAGGTGTATATCAGTATGTAGTGTCTCTACTTTAAAGAGTCCTCTCCTGCTGGTGTTCAGGTGTATATCAGTATGTAGTGTCTCTACTTTATAGAGTCCTCTCCTGCTGATGTTCAGGTGTATATCAGTATGTAGTGTCTCTACTTTAAAGAGTCCTCTCCTGCTGATGTTCAGGTGTATATCAGTATGTAGTGTCTCTACTTTAAAGAGTCCTCTCCTGCTGATGTTCAGGTGTATATCAGTATGTAGTGTCTCTACTTTAAAGAGTCCTCTCCTACTGATGTTCAGGTGTATATCAGTATGTAGTGTCTCTACTTTAAAGAGTCCTCTCCTGCTGATGTTCAGGTGTATATCAGTATGTAGTGTTTCTACTTTAAAGAGTCCTCTCCTGCTGATGTTCAGGTGTATATCAGTATGTAGTGTCTCTACTTTAAAGAGTCCTCTCCTGCTAATGTGCAGGTGTATATCAGTATGTAGTGTCTCTACTTTAAAGAGTCCTCTCCTGCTGATGTTCAGGTGTATATCAGTATGTAGTGTCTCTACTTTAAAGAGTCCTCTCCTGCTGATGTTCAGGTGTATATCAGTATGTAGTGTCTCTACTTTAAAGAGTCCTCTCCTGCTGATGTTCAGGTGTATATCAGTATGTAGTGTCTCTACTTTAAAGAGTCCTCTCCTGCTGATGTTCAGGTGTATATCAGTATGTAGTGTCTCTACTTTAAAGAGTCCTCTCCTGCTGATGTTCAGGTGTATATCAGTATGTAGTGTCTCTACTTTAAAGAGTCCTCTCCTGCTGATGTTCAGGTGTATATCAGTATGTAGTGTCTCTACTTTAAAGAGTCCTCTCCTGCTGATGTTCAGGTGTATATCAGTATGTAGTGTCTCTA
>NW_022991508.1:10000-38051 GCF_902827175.1 Gymnodraco acuticeps
CTCTACTTCTTACATGTTGAACACAAATACCTGTACTTTCTACTTCTTACATGTTGAACACAAATACCTGTACTTTCTACTTCTTACATGTTGAACACAAATACCTGTACTTTCTACTTCTTACATGTTGAACACAAATACCTGTACTTCTACTTCTTACATGTTGAACACAAATACCTGTACTTTCTACTTCTTACATGTTGAACACAAATACCTGTACTTTCTACTTCTCACATGTTGAACACAAATACCTGTACTTTCTACTTCTTACATGTTGAACATCAAATACCTGTACTTTCTACTTCTTACATGTTGAACACAAATACCTGTACTTCTACTTCTTACATGTTGAACACAAATACCTGTACTTTCTACTTCTTACATGTTGAACACAAATACCTGTACTTTCTACTTCTTACATGTTGAACTCAAATACCTGTACTTTCTACTTTTACATGTTGAACTCAAATACCTGTACTTTCTACTTCTTACATGTTGAACACAAATACCTGTACTTTCTACTTCTCACATGTTGAACTCAAATACCTGTACTTTCTACTTCTTACATGTTGAACTCAAATACCTGTACTTTCTACTTCTTACATGTTGAACTCAAATACCTGTACTTTCTACTTCTTACATGTTGAACTCAAATACCTGTACTTTCTACTTCTTACATGTTGAACTCAAATACCTGTACTTTCTACTTCTTACATGTTGAACACAAATACCTGTACTTTCTACTTCTTACATGTTGAACACAAATACCTGTACTTTCTACTTCTTTCATGTTGAACACAAATACCTGTACTTTCTACTTCTTACATGTTGAACACAAATACCTGTACTTTCTACTTATTTCATGTTGAACACAAATACCTGTACTTTCTACTTCTTTCATGTTGAACACAAATACCTGTACTTTCTACTTCTTACATGTTTAACACAAATACCTGTACTTTCTACTTCTTTCATGTTGAACACAAATACCTGTACTTTCTACTTCTTACATGTTGAACACAAATACCTGTACTTTCTACTTATTTCATGTTGAACACAAATACCTGTACTTTCTACTTCTTTCATGTTGAACACAAATACCTGTACTTTCTACTTCTTACATGTTGAACACAAATACCTGTACTTTCTACTTCTTACATGTTGAACTCAAATACCTGTACTTTCTACTTCTTACATGTTGAACCCAAATACCTGTACTTTCTACTTCTTACATGTTGAACTCAAATACCTGTACTTTCTACTTCTTACATGTTGAACCCAAATACCTGTACTTTCTACTTCTTACATGTTGAACTCAAATACCTGTACTTTCTACTTCTTACATGTTGAACACAAATACCTGTACTTTCTACTTCTTACATGTTGAACACAAATACCTGTACTTTCTACTTCTTACATGTTGAACTCAAATACCTGTACTTTCTACTTCTTACATGTTGAACCCAAATACCTGTACTTTCTACTTCTCACATGTTGAACTCAAATACCTGTACTTTCTACTTCTCACATGTTGAACTCAAATACCTGTACTTTCTACTTCTTACATGTTGAACACAAATACCTGTACTTTCTACTTCTTACATGTTGAACTCAAATACCTGTACTTTCTACTTCTTACATGTTGAACCCAAATACCTGTACTTTCTACTTCTCACATGTTGAACTCAAATACCTGTACTTTCTACTTCTTACATGTTGAACTCAAATACCTGTACTTTCTACTTCTTACATGTTGAACCCAAATACCTGTACTTTCTACTTCTTACATGTTGAACTCAAATACCTGTACTTTCTACTTCTTACATGTTGAACACAAATACCTGTACTTTCTACTTCTTACATGTTGAACCCAAATACCTGTACTTTCTACTTCTCACATGTTGAACTCAAATACCTGTACTTTCTACTTCTCACATGTTGAACTCAAATACCTGTACTTTCTACTTCTTACATGTTGAACTCAAATACCTGTACTTTCTACTTCTTACATGTTGAACCCAAATACCTGTACTTTCTACTTCTTACATGTTGAACACAAATACCTGTACTTTCTACTTCTTACATGTTGAACACAAATACCTGTACTTTCTACTTCTTACATGTTGAACACAAATACCTGTACTTTCTACTTCTTACATGTTGAACACAAATACCTGTACTTTCTACTTCTTACATGTTGAACACAAATACCTGTACTTTCTACTTCTTACATGTTGAAACCCAAATACCTGTACTTTCTACTTCTTACATGTTGAACTCAAATACCTGTACTTTCTACTTCTTACATGTTGAACTCAAATACCTGTACTTTCTACTTCTTACATGTTGAACTCAAATACCTGTACTTTCTACTTCTTACATGTTGAACACAAATACCTGTACTTTCTACTTCTTACATGTTGAACACAAATACCTGTACATTCTACTTCTTACATGTTGAACTCAAATACCTGTACTTTCTACTTCTTACATGTTGAACCCAAATACCTGTACTTTCTACTTCTTACATGTTGAACACAAATACCTGTACTTTCTACTTCTTACATGTTGAACACAAATACCTGTACTTTCTACTTCTTACATGATGAACCCAAATACCTGTACATTCTACTTCTTACATGTTGAACCCAAATACCTGTACTTTCTACTTCTTACATGTTGAACACAAATACCTGTACTTTCTACTTCTTACATGTTGAACTCAAATACCTGTACTTTCTACTTCTTACATGTTGAACCCAAATACCTCTACTTTCTACTTCTTACATGTTGAACCCAAATACCTGTACTTTCTACTTCTCACATGTTGAACTCAAATACCTGTACTTTCTACTTCTCACATGTTGAACTCAAATACCTGTACTTTCTACTTCTTACATGTTGAACTCAAATACCTGTACTTTCTACTTCTTACATGTTGAACCCAATACCTGTACTTTCTACTTCTTACATGTTGAACACAAATACCTGTACTTTCTACTTCTTACATGTTGAACACAAATACCTGTACTTTCTACTTCTCACATGTTGAACTCAAATACCTGTACTTTCTACTTCTCACATGTTGAACTCAAATACTCATGTTGAACTCAAATACCTGTACTTTCTACTTCTTACATGTTGAACTCAAATACCTGTACTTTCTACTTCTTACATGTTGAACTCAAATACCTGTACTTTCTACTTCTTACATGTTGAACTCAAATACCTGTACTTTCTACTTCTTACATGTTGAACTCAAATACCTGTACTTCTACTTCTTACATGTTGAACCCAAATACCTGTACTTTCTACTTCTTACATGTTGAACACAAATACCTGTACTTTCTACTTCTTACATGTTGAACACAAATACCTGTACTTTCTACTTCTTACATGTTGAACACAAATACCTGTACTTTCTACTTCTTACATGTTGAACACAAATACCTGTACTTTCTACTTCTTACATGTTGAACTCAAATACCTGTACTTTAGATTAGAATCTTTAGAATCGTTAATGACCACACAGCCAGGCTGGTGGAATTCGTGTTCAGTGCAGAGTATTACAGCTTGTTCCATACAATTCAACATACAATAAACAGACAATAAAAAGTACAACACACAGCACAGGGCAAAGACATATAACATAAAGTTCAAGGTGTGGTGGATTGTTATTGTTCATTGGGGTTATTTAGAGTCCATTTAGTGTCCGTATTGCAAAGGGGAAAAAGCTGTGTTTGAAGCGGGAGGTTTTGGCGGACAGTGACCTGTAGCGCCTCCCTGAGGGCAGAAGTTGGAGGACATGGTGAGCTGGGTGGGAGGGGTCAGAAATGATTTTCTTTGCCCTTGTGACAGTTCGTTGGTGGTGAAGTGATTCGAGTGATGGAAGGGGACTGCAGGTGATTTTTGATGCTTTATTGATGATACGTTGAAGTTTATTCCGGGAGAGGTTGTCTGAACTGCTGTACCAGACTGTGATGGATGAAGTGAGGATGCTTTGGATGATGGCTGTGTAGAACTGGATTAGGAGATGTTTCCTCACTCTGTATTTCTTGAGCTGCCGCAGAAAGAATAGCCTTTGGTTGGCTTTTTTGTAGATGTGGTCTGTGTTGGTCTTCCATTTGAGGTTATTGCTTATGTGAGTGCCAAGACATGTGAGTGATTCTGTGGAAATGAGTTTGCCAGAGAGAGATAGAGGTGATTTGGGCTGTGGCTTTCGCCTGAAGTCGATGATTATTTCTTTGGTTTTTGCTGTGTTAAGTAGGAGGTTGTTTTCTGAGCACCAGGTGACTGCTTGATGGATCTGAGTGAGGTATTGTGTTTCATTATTATTTGAGATGAGTCCTGTTATTGTTGTGTCATCTGCGTATTTATATATGTTGACTGTGGGGTGCTGAGATGTGAGTTGGTTTGTGTAGAGTGAGAATAACCAGGGGGATAGGACACAGCCTTGTGGAGCTCCTATACTGAGGTGCAGAGGGAGAGATGTGGAGTTATTTATTTTGACCCGTTGTCTGTTCCAGAGACTTTCTACTTCTTACATGTTGAACACAAATACCTGTACTTTCTACTTCTTACATGTTGAACTCAAATACCTGTACTTTCTACTCCTTACATGTTGAACTCAAATACCTGTACTTTCTACTCCTTACATGTTGAACACAAATACCTGTACTTTCTACTCCTTACATGTTGAACTCAAATACCTGTACTTTCTACTCCTTACATGTTGAACTCAAATACCTGTACTTTCTACTTCTCACATGTTGAACACAAATACCTGTACTTTCTACTTCTTACATGTTGAACTCAAATACCTGTACTTTCTACTTCTTACATGTTGAACTCAAATACCTGTACTTTCTACTTCTTACATGTTGAACCCAAATACCTGTACTTTCTACTTCTCACATGTTGAAAACAAATACCTGTACTTTCTACTTCTTACATGTTGAAAACAAATACCTGTACTTTCTACTTCTTACATGTTGAACTCAAATACCTGTACTTTCTACTTCTTACATGTTGAACTCAAATACCTGTACTTTCTACTTCTTACATGTTGAACTCAAATACCTGTACTTTCTACTTCTCTCATGTTGAACCCAAATACCTGTACTTTCTACTTCTCACATGTTGAACTCAAATACCTGTACTTTCTACTTCTCTCATGTTGAACTCAAATACCTGTACTTTCTACTTCTTACATGTTGAACTCAAATACCTGTACTTTCTACTTCTTACATGTTGAACCCAAATACCTGTACTTTCTACTTCTTACATGTTGAACTCAAATACCTGTACTTTCTACTTCTTACATGTTGAACTCAAATACCTGTACTTTCTACTTCTTACATGTTGAACACAAATACCTGTACTTTCTACTTCTCTCATTTCCCAAACAGCTGGTTCCTTTAGTCTGAATGTGTGTTTGGTGCGTGATCATTATTCTTTAGAGTCATTGCGTGCCTATTGATTTGAACACGATCCGTGTATCCATCATTTCCTGGTCTTCTCTAAAGAAGAGGGACCAATGGAAACGTTGTCATGTTGCCGTTGTTCAGCATGGAAACATTCATTAGCTAACAATGACATTATTGTTCTATTGATATAAAGGGAGGTCAGGTACTCTTTAAAGCAGCTGCTAGTTATGGGTACTTTTTACTGAAGTACATTTCATAGCCTCTTTACTTTGACTTGAGTAAAGAAGTTTAGTCAGTACTTCTACTTTCACCAGAGTATTTTTAAGCATGAGTATCTGTACTTCTACCTGAGTAAAGGATGAGTGTACTTTTGCTATCTCTGACCGTGTGTGTGTGTGTGTATGTGTGTGTGTGTGTGTGTTTCTAAAATTGTGTCTCTCTCTCTCTGCAGTGTTATTCCCTGTGAGGATGTCTTCGTCTCGCTGCTTCTCTCTGCTCCTGCTTCTCCTGATGCTGATGAAGATTCCAAACACCGAGAGCAGACCGACAACTGAGGATACCGACACAGGTAACACGCGCCTGAATGCACCACCAGGGTTATTTCTGCAGGGAAACACATCTAAAGAAACTTGTCAAATGGGGTTTCTGAGGCTTAGATATAGATCAGGCCTGCGTTGGATACCCACACACTAGCAGTGTTGGAAAAAGTACTTTGATCCTTTGCTAAAGTCAAAGTAGAAATACTACGGTCTTAAAATACTTTATAACGAGTAAAAAGTCCTGAATTCAGAATGTCAGCTAACCAATCAGAGCAGACTGGGCTCTGGTTTCAGACAGAGGGTGAAATGAGGTGCTGCAGCACGAGAAAAATAAAGAGCTTTTTGAACATTAAAGCAAACTTCTGTCCTGTTTGAATGTGTGTGTGTGTGTGTGTGTGTGTGTGTGTGTGTGTGTGTGTGTGTGTGTGTGTGTGTGTGTGTTCCCAGCTGCAGTCTCAGTTTTAAACTTGTGTGTATTACATAAAAGCGTATCAAACTTTCCAATGAGACAGTTTCTTAAACAGGAAAATTACTCCAATTTCTTTTTTAAAGCTTTGGCTGGTTATGGGTTTGCCACATCTGAAACCGGTTAGTGTGTGTGTGTGTGTGTGTGTGTTGTGGTAGTGTGTGTGTGGTGTGTTGTGTGTGTGTGTGTGTGTGTGTGTGTGTGTGTGTGTGTGTGTGTGTGTGTGTGTGTGTGTGTGTGTGTGTGTGTGTGTGTGTGTGTGTGTGTGTGTGTGTGTGTGTGTGTGTGTGTGTGTGTGTGAGTGTGTGTGTGTGTGTGTGTGTGTGTGTGTGTGTGTGTGTGTGTGTGTGTGTGTGTGTGTGTGTGTGTGTGTGTGTGTGTGTGTGTGTGTGTGTGTGTGTGTGTGTGTGTGTGTGTGTGTGTGTGTGTGTGTGTGTGTGTGTGTGTTCACTTAAATATGATATATATAGGGACAAACAATAGGAAAAAGCAGAACAAAAAACAATATTTGAGGCTAAAACTGACATTTCTGACATTTGTCCATTTTAAAAACACTTTTCAAAGTTGCTATTTTTGCTATTTTGTAAGTAGGTAATGCTACAGAAAGGGACAAAACAAACGTCCTACGATGGTTAGAAATGAGGGAAGATTACTCTACCTTTCCTCATTTATTCAGCGTGTCCTGCAAGTGTGTGTGTGTGCATGCATATACATTTTGTGTGTGTGTGCATGCATATATCGTGTGTGTGTGTGTTTTGTGCCAACCATCTGGTCTGCAGCTGACTGCGAGTCGCAGTGATTCTGTTGTTTTTGGCGCCTGTAAATTCTTGTTTTCCTCTCGGTCAGGAACATCACATTTTGCCTCTTTTTTCTCTGCGGTTTCTCCATAAACAAAACCTGCTTTCAATTTCCCCCTCATTCAAAATGAAGTGTTTAGAAACCAAAAACTGGCTTAAATGTTCCTGTAAGTGCTGTGAACCCGGCCCTGTCTAACGCTGCTTTTTATAAGCGGTTTGATGTGTTGAGCAGAAGCTGCACTTTTTGCCATAATCTGTATTTTCAGCACCACAACAGGTTTCCCAGAGATTCAGCTTCATAAACGCGTCTCTCTGGGCTGTTTTTCTATGTTTACCTTCACCAGAAACAGAGAATTGAAGTGGGGGAGGGGTGAGTACTTCAGTGTTTTTGCTGAAGTGAGGCTGACTTCTTTTCCTAACCAAAGAGTCTTTAAAAGGTTAAAGGAGCCCTATTCCGCTCATGTTCAGGTTGATATTAGTATTTAGTGTCTCTAATGTTCAAAAAGCTCTTTATTTTTCTCATACTGCCTTTTCTCCCTCCGTCTCAAATGATTCTGGGTAAACCAGTAGAATCAGAAAAGGGTAAATGTATTATTTTAAGTAACAGAGTTGTCTGCAAACAGGTAAACGTTGGTGAAAACTCAAACTGGTATGCATACTCTCAAAGTGTTGTTTAAAGAATTATCCTAAAACCTTAATTATATATAATTCTGAGAGTTTAAAATTGTTTGATTGCAAGAAAAAGGACAAAATGTCATTTATTTTAATTGTCCTCACTTTGAAGGTCTAAAAAAATAATTGGTCCCCACAAAGATAGTCAAACAAGTACACACATAAACAAGCAAAGCTTTGTGAGCAGCTGTTAAACATTTTTACTTCTTTCTGTAGCTGACGCAGTAAAATCCTCTGAAGACGAAGAAGATGATGAGTCATCCTCAGAGGAAAATAAACTGTCCAATGAGCTGTCAACGAGTAACGAGAAGCTCCAAAGTAAGACTAAAACTTCACGTCTCTTTTTCTCAGTTTCAAATTATTGCAAAGTGAATATCTTTGGCAAAACATAAGGAAAATAATCAGCAGATACATTGATGGTGATGGTTGTATTTGTGTTTTCTTGAGTATACATACATGTATATTTACATTTCTGCTTTCATTTTTTTATGTATTTATTCAGTTGTTAACTGTGCCTTAATGATAATAAAATAGTGTATAAGATAAAATGCTAAATTGCGGCATTAGATTGCCATGAATTTAGCAAATTGCTAATTCTACAATTCCCTTTTTGATCTTCAATTAAGGACTCATAAACAATTATTAATTTCCCATGAACAATTATCATAATCCTAATTCCATTCTTCTCAAACTGTAAATCTTGGTTTCTCTTTCCGCTGCCTTTTTTTGGTTTTTAAAAATGACTGGTGGTCCCGATGTTTATCCCGCTGTGTTTTCTCGTTAGCGTTAGCACCGCAGTGGGTGATGCCGGACAAAATGGAGAAAGCAGCTTCACGCCGTTCCCGCCAGCAGAACGGTGAAGTTTCGCTGCCAGGCCACCGGGAGCCCGGTCCCCACGCTGCGCTGGTACAAGAACGGGAGAGTGTTCAGAAAGGACCAACGGATCGGAGGCTACAAGGTAAGGGTGTAAAAAAATCCCGCGATGATTACTGACATCAAGAAAATACTTTTTTACATTACAAGTTTTCTGATATGTTAAAATGGATATGAGGCGTTATGTAAGTAAATGAGTGCAAATTTGGATATTATCCATCAAAGAAATGGGATCATTGGATAAAGCTAGGTTCATATTATTGTTTGATGATATCTCTTTTTATACCTCTCTAAATCAGAAAACACTGCCATAAAAAGTCATTTTCTGTATGTTTTAGTTGTAAAGTGTAAATAATATGCAGGCGTGAGATTGTTGTAATTGTTTGGTCTATAACATATCGGAAAAGTAAAATATTTGCACAATATTAAATGTCTTATCTTGTCCTATGTGAAATCCATATCTGAGAGATATTTATTTTAATTTAATATGCACATTTAAGAATCACATTTTTACTTAAAATTAGATTTTAAACATTAACCGGTTATCGAAAAGCTTCTGATAGATGCTCTCTTGATTTACTGAGGGATTAATTGCCTATTGTTTCATCTTACATCTTAATTGATGGTTCTTTTTTTAAATATGCAAATGAGGCATTATCTCATGGGTCTTATCTATGTCTTTTATTTTTCAGATCCGAGACCACATGTGGACTTTAATAATGGAGTCGGTGGTGCCATCTGATAAAGGGAACTACACCTGTGTGGTGGAGAATGAACACGGGAGCATCAAACACACCTACCTGCTGGATGTAGTTGGTAAGAAAACTCACATTTACACCCAGGAGAGTGTGTGTAATATTAATGTGTTTCTACGTCTGCTTTTAAAGCACTTCTTAAAACCCACCTCTTCTCCTTAGCGTTTTGACATCTTGTAGATCGTTGCTTTTATTGCTTTTAAATTGTCTATTGTTTTTACTTGTACTTGTTTTATGGTGTGTGAGCTGAGCTGTGTGATTTGTGTATGTTTTGTTTGTTTATTTATTTGACTGTACAGCACTGGTCTGGAGGTTTTAAAGTGCTTTATAAATAAGAATAGAATAGAATCCTTTATTGTCATGATACAGGTACAATGAGATGAGTAGAGATACTCCTTTTTTTTAAGGTGCCATCAAAAATACAGAAAAACAAACAAGAGACGTACAACATTCAGAAGAAGACAACATACAAACAACAAGCATTCATACAGTTAAAGTGCAGGAATATATTGGTTTAAGTCAAATAAATATGTTTGACTGTGTATAAAATATATATATATATTGTGTCAGTGCAAGCTGGAGTAAAGTGCAAGCTGTATTGTATTGTTTATTTATTCCTCTTTTTATTTCAGAGCGTTCTCCTCACAGACCCATCCTGCAGGCGGGTCTCCCGGCCAATCAGACGGCGGTCGTGGGTAGAGACGTGGTGTTTGTGTGCCGCGTGTTCAGCGACCCGCAGCCTCACATCCAGTGGCTCAAACACATCACCTATCAACGGCAGCAGAGAGGCGCCCGACGGACATCCATACGTCCACGTACTCAAGGTGGGAAACTTGTGGTCCTCACAAAGATATATAAACAAGTACATAGTCACACTAGCAGCGAGCCGCTTTTTAAAAATGTGTACTACTAAACACTTTTTGCACTCAAAAACTGACATAAGGGGGTTATGTTAAAAGTAGCATAACAGGTCACATATTCATTGTACTCAGTTTTAAAAAAAAAAACTTGTTGGACATCCATACGTCCTCGTACTCATGGTCTGAAACTTGTGTCCCCATAAAGATATATAAACAAGAACAGAGTCACACTAGCAGTGAGCTGCTTTTCATTTCATTTCAAACCTTTATTTATACAGATAAATCCCATTGAGATCATTGATCTCTTTTCCAAGGGAAACCTGCTTTGAAACAATGTGCTACTAAACACAGAAAAACACTCAATAACTGACAGTAGGGGGTTATGATAAAAGTAGCATAAAATATATTCATATTAATCAGTTTAGAAAGAAATAATTGTCGGACAACCATACGCCCTTGTACTCAAGGTCTGAAACTTGTGTCCCCACACAGATAGATAAACAAGTAGCAGTCACACTAGCAGTTAGACGCTTTAAAAAAACACTGAAAAACTGACATGGTAAAAGTAGCATAAAATGTCATATATTCATTGTACTCAGTTTAACAAAAAATACTTGTCTTTATATCTTATTTAACGTTAAATGTGTTTTTTTGACCTTTTCTTACAACTTAATGTCTAGTTGTTTCTGTTTGCATTTCTTGTATGTCTTACATGTGTCTGGTAATACACTTGATTCTTAATCTGATTCCAAAATTGGAAATACTCAAGCAAAGTACAAGTATGTTGAAATGCTAGGAAATCTACCTATATTTAATTTTTGTTTTACATCTCATTTGTGTGTTTGCTGCAGACTGCGGGTCTGAACATGACGGATAAAGAGATGGAGGTTCTGACTCTGAGGAACGTGAGTCTTAATGATTCAGGAGAATACACGTGTTTAGCAGGAAACTCCATCGGCGTCTCGCATCACTCCGCCTGGCTCAGTGTCACTGACGGTAAGCGCTCAGAAACTTCTTGAATTGAATGTGCCGTTTGAAAATATGTTTCTTAAAATCTACATAAAAGTGAGTGCAAACATTTCTTTGTTTCTGTTTGTGCTCAGAATAACTTTGCTTCTAAAGTGCAAGAGCAACATAGCTTTTTACAATATAGGAAACAAAAACCGTTGTCTTTTTTAGAGGCAGCATAACATTTAAAAAGTGTTTTTCAATAACTATGAATGCTTTAAAAAACACTGAACTTTAATGGTTTTATAAAAGTTAACTATATATAAGAAAAGTTGTATCAGACTCTACAGGAGTGCCTGAAAAGTGTATGAACTGTAAATAAATATGCAATTTACCACAGATGTAAGGTGCTGAAAAACCTTGAAAATGCACCTTCGAAAACATTAAAATCAACCTTAGAGAAATCTTCAAAATGAATCTTAGAAAAACCTTATAATAAATGTTAAAACCTTGAAAATACACCTTTCAAACCTTGAAAAATGTACCTTAAAAACCTTGATAATGAGCCTTAGAAAAACTGTATAACACACCTTTAAAACATTGAAATGAACCTTAGGGAAACCTTGAAAATGTATCTTAGAAAAACCTTATAATACTCAGTAAAAACCTTAAAAATAATCCTTTAAAACCTTGAAATAAACCTTAAGTAAACTTGAAAATGCCTGATTTTGACTCAATACAAAGAGTTAAAAACCTTTTGATTTGATGATGTTTTTTCTCTCAGAGCTCCCCCCCCACCCCGCTGCCCTCGCAGACGTACCTGGAGATCTTCATCTACTGCCTCGGCTTCTTCATCATCATCATCCTCATCGCCACCGCCGTCATCTGCAGACTCTGCTGGGCGCCAAAGAAAAACCACTTCCACCATCAGCTGGCCGTCCAGAAGTTAGCGAAGAGCATTCCTCTGAGGAGACAGGTAACACCGCCATCTTTGTTCTCTGTTTACCTTCCTGCTTCTATTGCTGAATACACAGAGCTGCAGGGATGCTGTGTGTCTGTGTTGGACCCTGAATCTAAGAATTCTGAGAATTTAAGAAATCAATGGAAGCAAAAATTATGTGAAAAAGTATAAATTATGTGAGAAAACAGTTTAATACTGAGAAAAAAGTAAAAATTCGGTAAAAAGTAAAAATTTTAGAAAAAGTATTTTTTTTTAGAAAAGTAAAAAGTTCTTAAGAAAATGTTACACTTCTGAGAAAATGTTGAGAAAAAGTCAAATTTCTAATAAAAAATAAATAAATAAGGGAAAATTCAAATTCTAACAAAAGTCCCAAATTCTGAGGAAAAAGTCAAATTTCTATTAATTATGATAAAAAAGAAAAGAAAAAAAACAATTTCTAAGAAAAAAGTGAATATTCTTATTAAAAATTCCAATAAAAAGGAAACATTTCTAATAAAAAAAAGTCAAATTCTGAGATTTTTTTTTACAATTCTGCAAAAGTCAAATAAAGTGTTTCTGTATTTCGTCCCCAGGTGTCGGTGGACTCCTCTAACTTTCTTTTTTTATATAAAAATGTACTCTATTTGTCTCTTATTTGAACTCATTTTAAAATGGAGTAGCTGTAATTTCCCCAGGATAAATATTATATAATATAAATAAGTATTTCTGTATTTCGTCCCCAGGTGTCGGTGGACTCCTCGTCAGGTCTGTGTTTGATACGTTCGTCTCGTCTCTCGAGCGCCGCGACCTCCAGCCTCACCGGAGTCTCAGAGTACGAGCTGCCCTACGACCCCGCATGGGAACTCCCTCGAGAACGGTACGTGGTTATCTATTACTCTGCATTATTTATGTGAAGATTTATCAAACGTCAGAGAGATAACATGTGACTCTGGTTAACTCCCTAAATAAGTCTCACAGGCCTGTTGCTTGGTAGCGAATCTAACCCTGAACATGTAGTTTTAATTTTCCACACTTTATAATACTCAAGCTAAATAGTTTGAGTTTCTCCTTTCTTATAAAAGTCCTGTAGTACTTTTGACTTTTTATTTTAATCATCCAGAATATTTTATATTGTTTTGTTTATATTGTTTATATTTTATATAATATTTTTCATTTTTTTTGTTATTGTTAATTCTCTAAATCCACTTTTTTAAAGTATTTGAAGTATGGTATTTTAATGTCTGAACACACTTCTGCTTCTATAACGAAATAATTTCTCAAATTGGGATCAATAAATGATATATCCATGTAAGGTGCTGAAAAACCTCGAAATTCACCTTCAAAAACTTTGAAATCAACCTTAGAGAAACGTTGACAATTATTCTTAGGAAAACCTTATATTACACATTAAAAACTTTAAAAAATACACCTTTCAAACCTTTAGAAATGAACCTGAACATTAAAGCATGGAAACATGTCACAGTAGAGACGCTAACATTAACATCAACATATAATACACTGTAGTTTGCCATATACTCATTGTCCTAAGTGTTTTGTTTTGAGCTTTTAAGGTTATTTGTATAGTTATATTTAAATTTGGTGTAAATACTTGTCTTTAGCATCCTTTTTTAATGCTAAATTGTTTCTTAAATATATATATTTTTTATTATCCTTATATTTATATATATATATATTTTTTTTTGTACTTTCAACTTATTCTTTTTATATTGTTAATGTTCGCACCACCAGATAAAGCAAATTCCTTGTGTGTAAACGTACCTGGCAATAAACTTAATTCTGATGTCTATTATTCTGCACTTTTTATGTGAAGATTTGATGGAAAATTCAGTTAATTGTCCAACGAACTCTACGTGATAGGCTAAGGGGCGGGACATCTGTAAGCAGGTTGACCAATCACAACAGAGCCGGCCAGCTAGCCAATCAGAGCAGGGTTGGCTCTTTCGGCAGCGCAGCACAGTCCAACAAAATGCTCGTTTATTATTTCCTAAAGATAATGAGGACATAGAGTATTTAAAAAAATATAATAAAACAAATTCTGTGGAAAGGTTAAAGATTCTGAGAAAACAGTAAATAAGGGTTAGACATAGTATTTGAACTAATCTTTAATGTGTGTGTGTCCTCAGACTGACGCTGGGGAAGCCTTTGGGCGAGGGATGTTTCGGGCAGGTGGTTCTGGCCGAGGCGGTCGGGATCGATAAGAACAAACCGACCCGCCTCACTAAAGTCGCCGTGAAGATGCTCAAAGGTGAGCTTTAAATGAATGAATCTGCAGAGAGTGGGAACCATGAGGAAGACATCTTGTTTTTTTAAGATTTGTTTTAATGTGTTTTTTTATTGCCGTGGTGCAGCGGACGCCACGGAGAAGGATCTGTCCGACCTGATCTCTGAGATGGAGATGATGAAGATGATCGGGAAACACAAAAACATCATCAACCTGCTGGGAGCGTGCACACAGGACGGTGTGTGTGTGTGTGTGTGTGTGTGTGTGTGTGTGTGTGTGTGTGTGTGTGTGTGTGTGTGTGTGTGTGTGTGTGTGTGTGTGTGTGTGTGTGTGTGTGTGTGTGTGTGTGTGTGTGTGTGTGTGTGTGTGTGTGTGTGTGTGTGTGTGTGTTGTGTGTGTGTGTGTGTGTGTGTGTGTGGTGTGTGTGTGTGTGTGTGTGTGTGTGTGTGTGTGTGTGTGTGTGTGTGTGTGTGTGTGTGTGTGTGTGTGTGTGTGTGTGTGTGTGTGTGTGTGTGTGTGTGTGTGTGTGTGTGTGTGTGTGTGTGTGTGTGTGTGTGTGTGTGTGTGTGTGTGTCAATGTATATGAGAAGAAGATAAATAAAAGTGGGAAGATGAATGATTAAAAGTCTATAACCAGATAAAATAAAGAAATATTACAAATAAGTAAAATAAATTATGTAAAGTCTAACACTAATATAAATGTTTCTGCTAAAAAAAATAGGATTAATGAAACAAAGTCGCTGAATGCTCCACAGAAGCTAATGATGCTAACCCCTCCTCCTCCTCCTCCTCTTCCTCTTCCTCCTCCTCTTCTTCAGGGTCTCTGTATGTTGTGGTAGAGTTTGCCTCTCAGGGGAACCTCCGGGAGGTCCTGAGGTCTCGTCGCCCCCCTGGTCTGGAGTACTGGAGCGACTCCCAGCAGGAGGCCATGGACCGGCTGGAGGTCAGGGAGCTGGTCTCTGCTGCGTACCAGGTGTCCAGAGGGATGGACTACCTCGCCTCCAGGAAGGTAAACTATTCGGTTGAAAATGACAAAATTATGGGAAAAAGTTTCGAAAGAATAAAATGTCCAAGAAAAAAGTAAAATTCTGAGAAAAAAATTCAAATTCTGAGAAAAAAAAAAATGTGTGAAAAAAGTCAAGGTTTTGAGAAAAAAGTCAAAATTCTGAGAAAAAGTAAAAACTGAGAAAAAATTAATTTGGTCAAAAATCAAAATGTCTTCTACATCAGGGTCATCAAACTCAATTTCACCGCAGGCCACATCATCATTATGGTTGCACTCAAAAGGGCTGGTTGTAACTTTAAGACTATACAAAGATATACATATATAAATATATATAAAATAATGTATTATATTACATTATTGCAGGGAGCATAGGATTATTATCGGATAGGGTCATAAATGAATATTTAACTACGTCTGAAAGCAGAAGTCTGGGGCAAATAATTTCAAGTCTCTTCATTGCGCATGTCACAAAATGAGATGCATTGTGGGAGATGTAGTTTAGTGGCAACATGCTTCTGTAAAGCGACATGTAACTGATAAATAATAATAAACCTATTATATTTTTTCAGAGCTCTTGCGGGGCCACATAAAGTGGATAAAAACATATATTTCTGCACCAGATTTTGATATGGGGTGGAAACTGATTTACTCTATTATTATTAATAATGATTTGATGTTAATTATTCCCCCCTCAGTGTATCCACAGAGATTTGGCAGCGAGGAACGTTCTGGTGACCGAAGACAACGTGATGAAGATCGCTGACTTCGGTTTGGCTCGAGACGTTCATCACATCGATTACTACAAGAAGACCACCAACGTGAGGACGAATAATACTTGTAATACGAATGGAAAAGTGATTTTCTATAAGGCTTAGTCATCTTGCCAAATAGTGAGCCCACATTTATCTGTACTGCTGAGCCTTATATTGGCTACCTAGCTTACTTCGTCTCCTTCATCAGCATCCTTGGTATCTGTTGCTCACTGAGTTGATTCTCGCTAAGTAGCCAACACAAGGCTTAGTCATCTTGCCAAATAGTGAGCCTGTGTTGATGTATGAAAACTGTTAGAACTGGTTTATAAATGGTTCTTAATGATTAATAAAGTGTTTACAACCTAATTAATAACCTAATTACAATTAAGGGTAGCCTTATTGTAAAGTGGTTCCTGATATTTTAATATTTTTTTAAAAAGTCACGATTTTGAGAAACAAATATAAATGGAAAAGTGATTTTTTTTAATATATATATTTTTCTTAGATGTTAAGAAATGTTCTTATATTGTGTATCATTTCCTGCAGGGCCGTCTGCCGGTGAAGTGGATGGCTCCAGAGGCTCTGTTCGATCGGATCTACACACACCAGAGCGACGTGTGAGTGATTTACAAGAGGAGTTAAAGA
This sequence comes from Gymnodraco acuticeps, assembly GCF_902827175.1. Taxonomy (NCBI): domain Eukaryota; kingdom Metazoa; phylum Chordata; class Actinopteri; order Perciformes; family Bathydraconidae; genus Gymnodraco; species Gymnodraco acuticeps. The sequence continues at coordinate 26,922 of NW_022991508.1, forward strand.
TTCACTTATAAAACTTTAAGACAAGAAAGTAGGCCTTTATCTGATTAACTAAAAAACTAAATAAAATGTTATAAATTAAGATAAGAAAATATATTAAAGGACACCTATCATGCAAAATGCACTTCTTGATGTCTTTTCTACATCACTATGTGTCCCCGGTGTGTCGGGAACTCACGCAGCGTCAGGAAATAAAACCCTCTCTCTTTTCCTCCGTACCCACATCTCTAAAAACGGGGGAACAACGGAGCGGATCCAGATTTGCTGCCGATATGATGTAATTTCGGATGGCGGACCCACAGAAAGTTGCTATCAGAAACAATGCCTGACGTGTTTTGGACGTAATATGGTCTTTGTTTACATTAGCAAGCCTCGCTAACACTCAGAGCTAACCTGTACTGGAGAGCACATGTGTTTAAAAAGCAGGAAATAAAAAAAGGAACTCACCTTGTGATAAACCCGCGAGAGAAAAAGCATTTGAGCTCCATACTGTTTCAGAAATAATCTTTGATGTGGTTTAGAACAAGATGGCGTTTTATCACAGCAGAATTTAACTTTATCTCCGGTAGAATTCTGATCAGGCATTAGCTCCGCCTCTTTTTAGTTTTCAAGCTAAGGACCCAAAATCAGCGTTTTTCTAACAGCTGGAATAGAGGGAAATGAGGAATGTCTAAATACATGATCTGTTTGTATTTTGAGCAAAACACATCATAGACATCGCCTCAAAATAGCATGATAGGTGACCTTTAAAAGAATCCAAGGCTCTGCTGAAAATTAAGGTTTTGACAGCTTTCCTCTCCGAGTGAAAAATACTTCAGTTTGCCAGCTTGATTGGTTTTATTTTCTCCATACCTGAATGTTTTCTGTGCTGTTCTTTCTGCAGGTGGTCCTTCGGGGTCCTGCTGTGGGAGATCTTCACCCTCGGGGGGTCTCCGTACCCCGGGGTCCCTGTGGAGGAACTCTTTAAACTGCTGAAGGAGGGCCATCGCATGGAGAAACCCTCCGCCTGCCCCCAGGAGCTGTGAGTGTATAAATATATAAAAAATACCCAAAAATGGAGCTGCGAGTGGCCCGGACCCCCTTCCTTTAAACAGAAACACAGATTATTAGGGGTTTATTCTAGTTTTAGAAAAGTGCATTTTACACTCGAACTACAACAGTGTCCAATATAAAACATAAAAAAGACAACACATAAATCCTGTGCATTTGTATGTGTTTTAAATGTACCTGAAACTGTTATATACTGTTTATATAATCCAGCTGTTTGCTTGTTATGTGTGTTTCCAGGTATCGGATGATGAGAGACTGCTGGCACGCCGTCCCCGCTCGCAGGCCCACTTTCTCTCAGCTGGTGGACGATTTAGACCGAACACTTTCCCTCATGGCCAACCAGGTAATAACGGCACAAACAGCTGACTTTTTTTTAAGTAAAATTAACGTAAAAGAAAAATGTTGTGAAAAAAGTCCATTTCTGAGAAACAAATAAAAATGGAAAAGTGAACAAATTATTATATTTCTTTCTTGAAATCTAAGAATTCTGACTTTTGTCTTCTTTTTTTTACCCAGAATTCTTAGATTTTAAGAAAACGTTTTTCTCACTTTTCATTTTTTTGTCAAAAAGACAAAATTCTGAGAAAAAATGATTAGGTTGAAAATGTCGAAACTAAAATAAATAAAATCTCAATTCAATAAAAAAAGATATTGTGAAAAAATGGCAACATTCTAAGAAAAAAGTCAAATTTCTGAGAAAAGAAAAATGGAAAAGTGAAAAAAAAGACTTCTTTCTTAAAATCTTAGAATTCTGACTATTTTCTTAAATGTTTTGAACGAAACAGAATATTATTCAAAATGATGTGGAAAAAGTCAAAATTCTGAGGAAAAATGTAATAGTGACAAAAAAAGTTATATTTCTTTTTTTAAATCTAAGAATCCTGACTATTTTCTCACTTACATTTTAAGAATTTAAAAAAATAAATAAAGTCAACATTAAGTCCCATTTGTAGGTTATCTGTGAATCTAACGCTGCTGTTTCTCTGCAGGATTACCTGGAGCTGGCGTCTCCTCTCATCCAGCTCTCCTCCATCAGCTCCTCTCTCTCCTGCAGCTCCTCGTGAGCCTTCTGGGAATTTCTTCCTTCCTTCCTTCATCCCGTTTCCTCTCGATGTTTCACTGCAGCTTCCTGATGTGAAACACAGCTGGACTGAGGGATGGAACCACTGCTGCTGAAACATGTTTATAATAATAACGTTCTCAGTGTGAATAGTGTACATATTATTTTGTTATTGCAAATACAAGGATGAAGACAGAACTGGATTCATAGGAAATGAAATGTAAAGCGAGAAATACTTACTAAATGAGGAACAAAATACAGAAGATGTGGAAAGGGAAGTTATTCACAATAACAAGCATTACGAAAAAGGGGCAACAAATGTAAAAGCATTAAAAAATAGTCATTAAAAAGCTAAGAAAACACAAGCTTTAAAAGGAAATACGTCGGGTATGAAATATAATAATTAAAGTTACAGTGAAGAGTAACATATGAATATAATTGTTTTTGTTAAAAAGGATAGGATTCAGTTTTAATGTAAAATAAACTGCATTTTTTCCCTTTGCCTTTTCTAGATATATTCAGCATAAAAACTATTTTTCCATGTTTAGTTTTAACTTTGAAGACAAGAAACAGACCTTCATGGTTTGTAATGTAAACGTTTTATACACACAACTAAATGTGTACATATATCTATACATTAGTTAAAATAATACATTTAAATGTACTTTTTACTCGTCTACCATCTGCCTCCTTAGATGTATTTCTTTGTGCATTCTTTTATTAATTTATTTTGTACCAATATTTATGTATTTCTCCACACCTGTTGCCAAAGAAGATGTCCGCCAGTGTTCAACATTGCACTTATCCAGCTGAGTACAGCCTGCCATTTACAGAAAACGCTTCGAGTTGAATGTGTACAGTAACTGATTAACAACAGTATTAAAACTTTTTTTGAATTTACATCCCCTGGTTTGTTGTGATTGAAATGAACAGGATGGGATTTTTATCAACTGAAATGATTGCTGTCTGAGAGTCCCTCCAAATTGAGTCGGTTATGTAACAAATATATCATTTTCTCTCGTTAACACACAGAAAGCTGTGCTTTATCAAAAAAAACGGAGCTTTTCCAGAATAGTGGACAAAATGGCTGCTTTTTGGACAGATGTACATTATGCCACATAAAAAGCTAACTTAGCAGACAATGCTAACTATTTTGCAGTATTTTTTGTTATTTTTAATACTGTATATTACGCTTTTTTTTGGAAGTTTTAGGTTTCGTACTTTTTGTTACATCTGTTCTGCTTCATGTCCCCTAAAACAGATGTTCTTAATCTCATTGGGACCCTCCTAAAGGTCAATTTAAAAAGGAGCACAGTGTGAAAACATCTTTTTTTTTTTCAATATTCGCCTTTTCCAAGAAAACTAGCCTTTTGTTTTTATTGTGAGCGTAAAATAAAACGTGAGTCCCAGTTTATCCCCCCTTGTCAAACAATGCAATGTGTACAATGCACAACAAATGGACGATGCAGAGGCCTCTTCTAACAATTAATCTTTTTTGCTCACACACACATACATATTTTGCAGTCATTGTGAGGACCACTTACCCATAGTCCCTTGTGAGGACGTCCGTTTCTGCTGTTGCCAGGAGGATTAAAAATGAAATATAGGAAGAGGCCTATGCGTCGTCAATCACAAACCACACACACACACACACACACACACACACACACACACACACAGCCCACAGAGAGGAAACCTTACATAATAAACGACAGGAGGCTCCTGCAAACGTTCATCATGCCATTTTTTCTGACATCTTACTCCCTCTGTAGCCTCTGGCTGACTCTGAAACATTTCTGCTGCTCAGCCTCGCACTAAATTGAATCAGTCAGAACGGCCTCTCCTTCCTGTTCCTCGGCAGTAAAACTAAAACATTTTCCCCTCAGAGCTCTTCTGGCTTCCCTCAAAATCTGAACCTTTTCCAGAGAAATGTCCTGGATTTCTTTAAAAAAAGAGATGCCCTTGCAGATCTTCTGGACATATCTGTGCTACATGTGCGCACAACCCGCAGCTGAAACATTGAGATATTGCAAAACGTTTACACTCTTTACAAAAACATCATTTTAGTAAAAAAGAAAAACGAATTTTAGACAAATCATCCAGTTTTTCAAAAGTATCTTAATTTGTGAAAAACTGCTTAATTTTAGAAAAACACCCCCAGTTTTTCAAAGATATCTGAATTTTTCAGAAAAATCCTAATTTTCTTAATGACTTCATAAAGAGTACCTCATTTTTCCAAAATATCGTAATTCCCTATTCAATGCATCGAAGCAACCTTAGCAGGAAATTAGCCATGTTGGCTAAAGCTGCCCCATTTACTGTTTTTGTTACAGCTAATTAATAATGTCCACAAAACCTTAAACCTAATACACTAAAATAAACTCGTATTTTCTACGTTTACATTTTGAATTGTTTATTTGTAGTCTCTTAATTTCTCTAATGTACAATGCCTTGTCTTTTTATGCTGCTGCCAAACATTTCCCAAATTGAGATCAATAAAGTACTTCTTATCTTATTATTTTAGGCTTACTTGTTCTCAAATATATTAGTTTGTTCATTTCTGGTGGCCTCGATGCTTTTATAACAACATAAATGTTCCTCTAAGGAAGAATTGTAATAACTGTAACATACTTTATGACTCTTCCTTCTGCAGGAATAAAGCTTGCTTCCTTTTCTGTTTTCTTGCAGACTGAAACAGCTTCAGTTTGTTATCTTAAAGCTGCAGTTAAACGGCTCTGATTCCTGGAAATGAGTTAACAGCAGCAGGAGGGAGGAAAGGGGGAGAAAGGGGGAGGGTATGGGTGTCTCTCTCACCTCCTGATGGGAGTTAATGGCCCATAACGTGGAGGTGAGGAGCCATTATGGGTCAGCCATTACCTGGAGAGACAGATGGCTGAGAGAGGGGCCATTGAGGGGCCACTCATCACCTCCAGGAGAAACAGGACAAACAAACACTGAGGCGAGAGGAAGTTATTCTGAGGCGTGTTAATATGGGTGGGGGGTTAGGGTTAGGGTTAGGGGGTTACAATCTCTGTCTTGTATTAATGGGAATAAACCAACCAAGAAAAGTTAAAACAGTTAAAACAGGCAAACTCTGAAGACTTTATTAAACAGCAGCTGGAAATTCTTAAAATGGAAAGCCACTTAAAATCCAAAAGACTCAAGACCTAATTGTTGTTTTTTACATTTCTTTATGTTGTGTTTTTCTTTCTAACTTTATTCATATTTATATATATATATTTATATTGATCACATATTAACCTTCTTGTATTGAAAAGTCTATCGTCTTAAAATCTCTTTCTTTTATTATTGGAAAACATGCTGCCAAGAAAAGTTAAACAGGCAAACTCTGAAGACATTATTAAACAGCTGCTGGAATAGCCATATCCCACTGCTATTGGTCAGTTTTTAAAAACGATTTAAATTCCTCAAAAATACCTTAATTCTTGATGTTTCCAAGTTTACTTAATTTTCTGAAAAATCCCCTAAAATCTCCACATTTCTAAAGAAAATCTGCCATTTTTTTACACATGACATGGCAACAGAACATCATTTTTCTAAAATATTTTATCTCTCAAAAAACCTCTTGATTTTTGAAGAAAATCAGATTTTTTGCATCAGGTTTGTATCCTGCAGACTTTAATAACTCTGATCATAACAGTGCTGCCCCCTTGTGGCCTGTCGGGGTATAAAGAGGCCAGTTGTCATTACTTTCCATGACTCAGGACATAAAAACCTTCATAGATCTGTTCATCATTTGTTCTGCAGGGTGGAAGACATATTCAGATCTGCACAAAATGTCCCTTTCTGCAAATAGTGATTATTTAAACGATCACTAACTAGTTTAAACTTTAACAATGTGTTGGGAAAATAGGAATTAATGTCTCCATTTACCCAATCATTAGGTGGCAGGTCTCTATTTTCTGGTGAACCTCTAACAATATGTATTGGATGTACTTTACTAATCCCAATTCCACTCGTTTATGTTCACTGTGACCTGTGGGGGACTTGAACCAGCGACCTTCTGGATCCTAAATGAAGTCCTTACTGACTGAGCTAATGCTGATCTCAATGCAAAATACTTATGTAAAGATTGACTACAGCTATCAGACTTCACTTCCTGTCACATGACTTTCTCGTGTGTGTGTGTGTGTGTGTGTGTGTGTGTGTATGTGTGTGTGTGTGTGTGTGTGCGTATGTGTGTGTGTGTGTGTGTGTGTGTGTGTGTGTGTGTGTGTGTGTGTGAGTGAGTGAGTGAGTGTGTGTGGCTGTGTGTGTATGTGTGTGTGTGTGTGTGTGTGTGTGTGTGTGTGTGTGTGTGTGTGTGTGTGTGTGTGTGTGTGAGTGAGTGAGTGAGTGAGTGTGTGTGGCTGTGTGGCTGTGTGTGTGTGTGTGTGAGTGAGTGTGTGTGGCTGTGTGGATGTGTGTGTGTGTGTGTGTGTGTGTGTGTGGTGTGTGTGGCTGTGTGTGTGTGTGTGTGTGTGTGTGTGTGTGTGTGTGTGGCTGTGTGTGTGAATGTGTGTGTGTGGGTGTGTGGCTGTGTGGCTGTGTGTGTGTGTGTGTGTGTGTGTGTGTTTGTGTTTTGTGTGTGTGTGTTTTTGTGTGTGTGCGTGTGGGTGTGTGTGTGGGGGGGCTTGTGTGTGTGTGGGGGGCTGTTGTGTGTGTGTGTGTGTGTGTGTGTGTGTGTGTGTGTGGCTGTGTTGCGTGTGTGTGTTTGTGTTGTGTGAGTGAGTGTGTGTGTGTGGCTGTGTGATGTGTGTGTGTGTGTGTGTGTGTGTGTGTGTGTGTGTGGCTGTTTTGTGTGTGTGGCTGTGTGTGTTTTGTGTGTGTGTGTGTGGGCTGTGTGCTGTGTGTGTGAGTGTGTGTGGCTGTTGGATGTGTGTGTGTTGTGTGTGTGTGTGTGTGTGTGTGTGCTGTGTGTGGCTGTGTGTGGCTCGTGTGTGTGTGGTGTGTGAGGAGTGTGTGTCTCTGTGGACTGTGTGTGTGGTGTGTGTGTGGGGTGTGTGTGGCCTGTGTGGCTTGGTGTGTGTGTGTGTGTGTGTGTGTGTGTGTGTGTGTGTGTGAATGATGTGTGTGTGGTGTGTGGGTGTGTGTGTGGGGGGGGGGCTGTGTGTGTGTGGGGGGGCTGTGTGTGTGTGTGGTGTGTGTGTGTGTTGAGTGTGTGTGTGTGTGTGTGTGTGTGTGTGTGTGTGTGTGTGTGTGTGTGTGTGTGTGCGTGTGTGGGCTGTGTGTGTGTGGCTGTGTGTGTGTGGCTGTGTGGCTGTGTCCTATATATAAATATAAATATGTAATAGAACTAAATATAATGTCACATATATCGTGTTAAAGCCTAGAATAATTACAGCGAAAATAAAACAATAAATATAAAACAAATTGAGACAAGCCAAAATGAATCACATAACATCATTTATTCTCAGGATCACAGACACGTTAAAATACACCTTTAACTAATAATGAAACGCTCTCAGACCAGAAGCTCCACGACCAGCACGAAGCCCCCCCCTCTCTACTTTAAATATAAATGAACCTGTTCAACAAGATAAATATCAACCATAACCTCTGTAATCTTCCCCCTTTGTAATGTCTGCTTCACAGAGAGATGTCAGCGAGTCGACCAGAGGAGAGCAATAAGAGTCTAAAAGTGTTTCCCCCAAAGCTGCAACCGGTGATCATTAATCTGCACGTTCGCAAAGGTATGAGCGTGAGTTAGGGCCGGGCGATATATTCATATATTATAAATATAAAAGTAAATGTCGTTTATCTGAATTTTAAGGCTGCATTAAATGAGATTTATTTTAGATTTTTCCACAATATAAAGTACCTAAAAAAGTACAATACTGGAGTAAATGTACTTTATTACAAAGTACTGATGATTATTTAGAAAAAAAATCATTGCAACGTATTTTTTTGAGGTATTTGGTCCAATATTTTTCTGCACATCACCCATGAAAGCATGTGTGTGTGTGTATGCCTTTCCAAAGTAGTATAAACTACCTCAAAAAGTACAATACTTGAGTAAATGTACTTTATTACACTGCATTACTGATGATTATTTAGCAAATATGCATATCAGCTTGCACAATGTAATGAATTTTGTCACAATTTCGAGGTATTTAGTCCAAAAATCTCGCTTTTGGTCAAAATAAATTGCTATTTTTGTGTGTGTATAACTCAAAAAGTACAATACTTGAGTTAATGTACTCTATTTTACTGCAAAATGCAATCTATTACTGATTAAATGCACATTCCTGAAGATTATCCAGCAAAATATAATGTATTTTGTCACAATTTCAAGGTTTTTGGTCCAACTGTGCATAACTGTGTGTGTGTGTGTGTGTGTGGGTGTGTGGGTGTGGTGTGTGTGTGTGTGTGTGTGTGTGTGTGTGTGTGTGTGTGTGTGTGTGTGTTAATGTACTTGAGTGCATGTACTCTGTTACACTGCACTACTATTATTTACCAAAAATATCATTACAGCTTTCACAATATATTGAATCTTGTCACAATTTCGAGGTATTTAGTCCAAAAATCTCGCTTTTTCCACGATATCACCCAGCCCTAATGTGCATAAAAGCGTGTGTGTGTGTGTGTGTGTGTGTGTGTGTGTGTGTGTGTGTGTGACAATGTGTGTGTTATCTACTGCTCTGCATTGACGCCCCCCTCCATGTCGTCCACAGACCTCTTCCTAGCGAACAGGTGAGTGGGGTCGCGACCTCTGAACCCCGGCTGGATGTTGAACACAGGTGTGTTCTTCCAGCTGGACGGGTTGTTGAACGCAGAGGCTCCGGCAGAATCTGCAGAACACGGTTGGTTCTGAAGAAGCTGCAGGAAAGTCTCCATGTCGGGACCCAAACGAGAAATAAGCCCCGCCCTCACCGCCGAAACCGTCTGCTCATCACATGACTGAAGCGTCTGTAGGAGAGTGCTGTAATATCTGCAGAGAAAACAGGAAACAGGAAGTCAGGAAACACTGAAACACACTTCATTCATTAAAAGGGGCCATCAAGTGTAGTACATTAGTATGTAGTCTCTACTTTAAAGAGTCCTGCTGATGTTCAGGTGTGTATCAGTATGTAGTGTCTCTACTTAAAGAGTCCTGCTGATGTTCAGGTGTATATCAGTATGTAGTCTCTACTTTAAAGAGTCCTGCTGATGTTCAGGTGTGTATCAGTATGTAGTGTCTCTACTTTAAAGAGTCCTCTCATGCTGATGTTCAGGTGTATATCAGTGTGTAGTGTCTCTACTTTAAAGAGTCCTCTCCTGCTGATGTTCAGGTGTATATCAGTATGTAGTGTCCTCTACTTAAAGAGTCCTCTCCTGCTGATGTTCAGGTGTGTATCAGTATGAAGTGTCTCTACTTTAAAGAGTCCTCTCCTGCTGGAATGTTCAGGTGTATATCAGTAATGTAGTGTCCCTACTTTAAAGAGTCCTCTTCCTGCTGATGTTCAGAGTGTATATCAGTATGTAGTGGTCCCTACTTTAAGAGTCCTCTCCTGCTGATGTTCAGGTGTATACCAGTATATAGTGCCTCTACTTTAAAGAGTCCTCTCCTGCTGATGTTCAGGTGTATATCAGTATGGTAGTGTCTCTACTTTAAAGAGTCCTCTCCTGTGATGTTCAGGTGTATATATCAGTATGTAGGGTCTCTACTTTAAAGAGTCCTCTCCTGCTCGATGTTCAGGTGTATATCAGTATGTAGTGTCCCTACTTTAAAGAGTCCGCTCCTGCTGATGTTCAGGTGTATATCAGTATGTAGTGTCTCTACTTTAAAGAGTCCTCTCCTGCTGATGTTCAGGTGTATATCAGTATGTAGTGTCCTACTTTAAGAGTCCTCTCCTGCTGATGTTCAGGTGTATATCAGTATGTAGTGTCTCTACTTTAAAGAGTCCTCTCCTGTTGATGTTCAGGTGTATATCAGTATATGTAGTGTCTCTACTTTAAAGAGTCCTCTCCTGCTGAATGTTCAAGGTGTATATCAGTATGTAGTGTCCTCTACGTTAAAGAGTCCTCTCCTGTTGGATGTTCAGGTGTATATCAGTATGTAGTTTATCTACTTTAAAGAGTCCTCTCTGCTGATGTTCAGGTGTATATCAGTATGTAGTGTCCCTACTTTAAAGAGTCCTCTCTGCTGATGTTCAGGGTGTATATCAGTATGTAGTGTCCCTACTTTAAAGAGTCCTCTCCTGCTGATGTTCAGGTGTATATCATATGTAGTGTCTCTACTTTAAAGAGTCCTCTCCTGTTGAGATTCAGGTGTATATTATGTAGTGAGCGTCTCTAGCTTTAAAGAGTCCTCTCCTGCTGATGTTCAGGTGTATATCAGTATGTAGTGTCCTCTACTTTAAAGAGTCCTCTCCTGCTGATGTTCAGGTGTATATCAGTATGTAGTGTCCTCTACTTTAAAGAGTCCTCTCCTGCTGATGTTCAGGTGTATATCAGTATGTAGTGGTCTCTACTTTAAAGAGTCCTCTCCTGCTGATGATTCAGGTGTATATCAGTATGTAGTGTCCTCTACTTTAAAGAGTCCTCTCCTGCTGATGTTCAGGGTGTATATCAGTATGTAGTGTCTCTGCTTTAAAGAGTCCTCTCCTGCTGATTTCAGGTGTATATCAGTATGTAGTGTCTCTACTTTAAAGAGTCCTCTCCTGCTGTTGTTCAGGTGTATATCAGTATGTAGTGTCTCTACTTTAAAGAGTCCTCTCCTGCTGATGTTCAGGTGTATATCAGTATGTAGTGTCTCTACTTTAAAGAGTCCTCTCCTGCTGATGTTCAGGTGTATATCAGTATGTAGTGTCTCTACTTTAAAGAGTCCTCTCCTGCTGATGTTCAGGTGTATATCAGTATGCAGTGTCTCTACTTTAAGAGTCCTCTCCTGCTGATGTTCAGGTATATATCAGTATGTAGTGTCTCTAATTTAAAAGTCCTCCTGCTGATGTTCAGGTGTATATCAGTATGTAGTGTCTCTACTTTAAAGAGTCCTCTCCTGCTGATGTTCAGGTGTATATCAGTATGTAGTGTCTCTACTT